>NC_081414.1:240548232-240848232 GCF_030272615.1 Cryptomeria japonica
GTAGGTACTAGGACCTATGTCAATGTACATGATATCCACTCTTGGGTCACCCGACTTTAAGACTATAAATTTTTCCTCACATGGGTTCAAGATACAGGTGGGCCTTCTTTCCATCAACGTGTATCATAGCATATGACCAATTCATTTGAATTTATCCTCCCAATTATTTTAAAAAAAAATCTACTAAACAACATCCTCTAACTTGTAGGGATATCTGCTATCAAAATGGTGAACTTTAATCTCTTTTTGGGATAAGAGGCTAAGGCTACTTATGCATCATTGATTTGACTTAATATTGTTATTTCAGTGGAATCTATTGAGAAACATCTTCCATGAGTGAAAGTGATTGTTAAACCAAAGGCTTTAGCTACCTAAGCAGGAATGACATTGCCAGAGGCTCTTGAGTCAATTACACAGTTACTTAGTTTAAAACTAGCTATGTATAAGGAGACATAAAAGGGCTCAAGCTTTTCTTGAGGGTCCTTGAGGTCAAGGGCTTTGATTCTTGTGAAGAGGTAGTAAGATTCTGGTTTTCTATAACCAATGGGTCTTCTCCAATCATTTGAGCATTAAGAGATGAGGTGGAAGGCCCTTGTTTGACAAACTGGACTAATCTATCCAACTCAAACAAGTTCATATTAAGATACTCAACTTGAGAGATATAAATTTTAGTATTCTTACATGATTCAGTAATATCAAGAGAACTTGGGGATGGAGTATTGACAGGGTTCAAAGGTACCTCAGTAGGAGTTTGCTTGGTGCCCTTGAATTCTGGGTTTTTTTACATTGGAAGTTGCCCCTTTGGTGAGAATGAATTTAGGTTAGGATGAGTTGGATTTATTTTGGCTTATGCTTTCTTGTTCTTTCCTTTACACATATTGGCTTCTTGTAAATACTGCACAATTAGCATTGTTGATCCCAAAAAAGGTCCTTACCTTAAATAAGGGCAGTCAAGAAGTTTCACATGCGTGAGAATGAATGCGGCATGTGAAACGACCTTTGGGATTTTAGAAGTCAGCTCTTCAAATTTCAAATGGGATGGAAAGGGATAGAAATATGCAGAAAGAAAACAAGCTACAAACCTATCCTAAAGCGATATACCAGAATTTAACTAGGTTCATCTCTATTTATGCATAATGTAACCCGTAATCACAAAAAAATTAAATACAGAAATTTCAAAAGAGTGCATGCATATTTGAAATTTTGATAGATAACCATAAATAAAGTTAGAGATTACAAAAGCAAGAAACAAACAAATTTAGGTTATTAAACACAAAGAACCACATCCTCTTCATTGTTAGGGAAGAAAAAATTACAAAGGCCATTTTGGCACAATCTAAAATATTTAGACCCTACTCGTGAGGGGCATTTGCTAAGGTTTGACAAAATTGAAAATGCTTCTACCACTAATTCTACTGAAATTTGGTGAAAATGTGGAACCCCATTTACAATGTGCCCACAGGCTTATATAGAGAAAACCTCTATGATTTGAAATGGTGATTGTAACCACACAGATTTCTGCAAACCTTCCACGTGTCCACTATCACCATGGAGGTTGTTGCAGTTGTCTAGATTGTAATGATCTTTGCATCATTATTTCCCTTTTATGTGTGTGACATGAATGCCACCTACATTTCACTTTTTTTTTTTTTTCTGTTGTAGCTGCTTGATCACATGGGCTTCTCATTTTGTTTTCATTCACACCATTTTTCTTTGTCACGTGACATCTCTCAATACCTTTCTGCTTTGATAATATCCTATGGCATGCTTTTAATATTTTACCGGGCTAGAAACAACCCCAGGGTTCTGCCTTGCTGACAAGTGGCATTTTCTACCTTCACTATGAGATTCCCTTTCATCCTTTTCTACTTGCTCACGTCTTGGACATGTGGCACACTAGCGGATTTTTTGGAGCCTTCCTTTCCTTTTTCCTTTGAAAACCCTGCGGTGTTGACACATGGCATATTAGCAGAACCTTTAAAGCCTTCATTTTATTTTGCCTTTGAAAACCCCACGGTGCCAACACATGGCACTCCTGCACACCTTTGAGAGAGTCAGAAACCACGAACTTGCTAAAAACTATGTCATGCTAACATGCAGTGCACTTGTACCTCCTCTTTGCTAGAGGCAACTAACTGGACTCAACTTGGTGGGACCATAACTTTTCTCTCGGTGCTCTAAATTTGAAACCGCTTACACAGTTCCAAAGATCTCCAAAAGATCCAATTTTAGTCCTTTAACGCGATGCCTTTGGTTATCGAGTTAAGGGATCGACAATAGTTTTGATCCTGAATTTTGCTTAGAAGGTAGATTTGAAAATGCAAAATACTGAAAAATACGGATTTTTGGTTTTTCTCACTTCTGATCGGTCCATCACCTCTACACAACTCCATATCTCTTTCAGATTAATTTTCACATGTTTCTAATAATGCCTTAAGTGCAAATTTGCAAAGATGTAGATATTATCTACAACTGTAGCAACTCACAGAGGACCTTTTCCTGTGGAGGTGAGAACCTTAAATCTCTAGTTTCACAGACCAGAATGTTGACCATGTTAAATTGGATATTACACCTTGTTGATTCATTCCAAATATCTCAGATTTATTTTTAATGATGAATCATAAGGGCACACAAATACCAACATTAGAAAACTAGTAGCCTTAGTTGTCCATTGGGCACAAAGTCACTGAGAGGATCCACAAAACATGTGCACTATGGCACTTGGAGGAAAGTTGGAAACTAAAACATGCATCCTCTTAAGGAGAATACAACATGTGCAACCGCACTTCTTGGAAAGGAAAAACATCTAAATATTACTTACTTGATCTTCGAACTCTGTAAGGAAATTAAAAAATTCCATTGATTGGCTTATCGATGTAACTTCCCTTTCTAATCAGCTTTTGATGCTTTATGTCTTTATGGATGACTAGCCAAGAAAGGAAGAATAATAAGCATCCATCAAGACATTGGAATGCCTTCCAAAGCCTGGGAACAATGAATCTTACCCATTTTAGAATATTTTCTTTTTGTAGAGAATGGGTAAGAGAATCTATCTTTTCTTAGTACTCATTTTAATGCTTAGAGGTAAGCATGACCAAGGGCGATTTGCAATTCTCCACCTGAGCTAGATGCTAAATGGGGCATCCTCTTGAAAGTGCCAAGTTCAAGCAATCAACATTGGATATGTTGTTATGCTCTGCTTCCTTGGTGTCTTGTTGACCGATAGGGGCTGGTCTCATTGGCTCATCTGATGGAATGGGAACCTCCTCCTATTGTACACACTCATAATGATCCTCCAACTTAGGAGATGACGTATTAATGTCAATAGATCAGGAGAAAACTTATAACTCATCCCAAAATAGGTATTCATCAGTCTCCTCTTTGTTTCCTTCCACGATAGAGATCACCCTTGCTTCACAATAGTCCTCATGATGATCTACAAAACCATCAAGCTTCTCCTCTTGCTCAACCAAATAAAAAATTTTATATTCACATGATCCACCACGCTCTTTAGCATTTTCTTGCTTCTTTAAGACTTCTTCCACAATAGAAATGGAAAATCCCTCTTCCTCATGGTCAATAAATAAAGGAAATTCATCAAATGAGATGAATAAATCCTCTTCTTCACCTCGGTCTGGTACCTTGTTGTTGCAATTGATCCTCTTCATTCTTCTCTTATATTAAGGGTACCTTTTCATCTTTGTAAGCATACAAAATCCCAAAACCAATAGGATGCTCCTCCTCTTTCCTGTGTTCATGAGAACAACCAACCCTCCAAACAATAGGTCCACACTTAAGAAGTGAGATGGTATTAGGGATAGAGAGCCAAGGAGGAAAGATTTTTGGCAAAAGAGATTGGAGGGGTTCATTAGAAGACATCCCCTGCTTGATGCTTGGGATTTAAAATTTAGGAGCTCCAATGGTTGATTTCTCCTCTCACATGAGCTGCTTTCCCATAGCCGCTATCCGTTTGATCTCTTCTTCCCTAGCAAAAACTTGCATCATAAGAAACTACTCTTGTTTTTTTCTCTGAGACTTTTCCCACTGCTATTGAAGTTGGGCCTGGTAAGAAAGTTGATCTTCTTGTAGGCAATATTATTGCTCCAAATAAATAGTCTTCAACTATTCTTGGAAATTCATCATTATTTATCTGATACTAATATTTTCGAAGTTTACCACACTTTGATATTTGGGAAAGGGTTGACATGTTGATGGGAGACATAATAAGCCTCCTATAGTTGCCATAAGCATATGTAGGCTACCAAAAAGGTTGTGCAGGGGTGGGTGGGAGCCAAGCATTAGGAAATTGCTCATAGCTTGACATAACCGAGGGAATACGATGCAAGGCCAAAAGCATATCCATCTTGATATTGTTGATAGGAAGGTGGAATGCTTGTATTTTCATGGAAAGGAGGTGGAAACATGCACTTTTCATAATATCCCTCCATACTAGAGCATAAGAAAAACAAAATATCTAAAGATGATGTTTTAAACAAGATCAAGAGGTCTGCTCAAAATAAAGAATTGGGTACATATCAATAGAATTACACAGA
This sequence comes from Cryptomeria japonica, assembly GCF_030272615.1. Taxonomy (NCBI): domain Eukaryota; kingdom Viridiplantae; phylum Streptophyta; class Pinopsida; order Cupressales; family Cupressaceae; genus Cryptomeria; species Cryptomeria japonica. The sequence continues at coordinate 240,552,786 of NC_081414.1, forward strand.
TAATTTGAACCTGTAGAGTCACCAGGTGCTTGCAGAATACCTCCTTAAGGATGAAAACATTGAAGAATGCACCAAATCTTTAGCGAGTGATGTAAAGCTTGTGAAAAATTGTCCCACCGAGTGTGCTAGAAAAAAACATTGACCCCAAAAAAGACCCTTGCCTTAAATAAGGGGAGCAGGGAAGTTCCATAGGTGTGGGACTGAATGTGAGCTATGAAACAACCTTCGAGATTTTAGAAGCCAACTCTTTGGATTTCAGATGGGATAGAAAGGGATAGAAATACGCAAAAAGAAAATAAGTTGCAAACCTATCCTAAGGTGATAGGACAAAAATTTAACCAAGTTCACCTCCATTTATGCATAATGTAACCCATTACCATAAAACATTTACATAAATTTCAAAAAAGAGCATGCATGATTTAAACTTCTGATATATAACCACAAACTTAGAGATTACAAAAACAAGATGAGAAATAGTGAGAAACAAACAACTCTAGGATATTAAACATAGGGCACCACATGCTCTTCATTGTTGGGGAAGGACAAATTACAAAGGCTATTTTGGCACAGTCTAAAATATTCATACCCTACTTGTGAGGGCCATCTACTAAGGTTTGACAAAATTAAAAATACTTCTACCACTAAGTCTACCAAAAATTGGTGAAAATGTGAACCCCCATTTACAATGCGCCCACAATCTTATATAGAGAAAACCTCTATGATTTGAAATGGTGATTATAGCCAGACAATTTTTTGCATACCTATTGCATGTCCACCATCATCATGGAGGTTGTTTCACCTATCCACATCGTAATGATCTTTGTATCATTATTTTCCTTTCATGTGTGCAGCCTGGATGCTACCTGTAAATTCTCTTTTCCTATTGCAGCTACTTGATCACACGGGCTTCTCATTTTGTTTGCATTCACACCCTTTTGCTTTGTCACGCGACATCTACTAGTACCTTTCCACTTTTATAATAGCCAATGGTTTGCTTTTAATCTTTTAACAGGTTGGAAACAACCCCGAGGTTTCGCCCTACTAACAAGTGGCATTTTTTGCCTTCACTACGAGCTTCCCTTTCATCCTTTTCTACTTGCCCGCATCTGAGACACATGGCGTGCTGGTGGAACTTTTGGAGCCTTCCTTTCCTTTTTCCTTTGAAAATCCCATGGTGCCGACATGTGGCATGCTAGTGGAACATTTAGAGACTTCCTTTCCTTTTGCCTTTAAAAATTATATGGTGTCGACACGTAGCACTCCCGCATGCCTTTGAGAGAGTAAGAAGTCATGAACTTGCTAAAAATTGTGTCTTGTTGACATGCGGTGTGCTTGTACCTCCTCTCCACTAGAGGCAACTAATCAACATAGAAAATACTGAAAAATATGGATTTTCATTTTTTCTCACCTTTGATTAGTCCATCACCTTTGCACGGCTCCAGATCTCTTTCAAAATGATTTTGGCATGTTTCTAACAATGCCTTGAGTGCGAATCTAAAAAGATGTAGATATTATCTATAGGCACCATCTACTTCAGTGAACATATATTCTATTCCTTCAAGGTTGGGTTCATATTCAAAGAAATTTATGCCAATGTCTCTCATTTGAGAGGGTTCAGTAACTTGATAGTCTTCTTGTTCATTGGTCAAGAGCATCTACAAGGCCCTCATCATTTCTAGATAATTATCCCCATCATGGTCCATGGTAAGATGGAAATTACATACCATATGGTTTCCCTTATTTGTTGAAGGAGGACCTTCGATGGTTAATCTTTGAGGGGGACCAACTATCACCAAGGGTTTTGGATAAATCTTGGACTGATTAAAATCCTTCCTTGGAATGTCTTGGTAGAGGGGTTGTTGAGAGCTTCTAGGTATCTATCTCTTTAGAGAAATGACATTGTTTGCTAACCTTTGAATTATCAGATCAATAGAACTAGTGGCTAATTGTTTGCCCATTTGCAATTTTTTCTTCCACTTCCCCAGCATTATCAAATCATCCTCAATTGTGACAACCAATGTTTGTGCAGTGGCCAGGTCAATCAACCTTTCACTTTTCATTGTAAAACTAACATCTGGAGGGAAAGTGTTAACAAATAAACTCTTCAACAAGGGATCCACGAGTCTCAAGGTAGTTGAAACTCTGTTGGTAATCTTTTTGAATTTGGCCACAAAATCCCACATGGGTTCATGAATTTCCTTATCCAATGAGACAATTGGGCTATTAAAGTATTCTCATTCTCAATAGTCTTAAAATCTATTTTCAAATTGGGTTTTCATCTCTTCTCAATTATGAATTGACCCATTCAATAAGTGATAGAACCATTGCATTGCTTCATCAGCCAGAGACTCAATAAAAAGTCTTAAAGAGACAACTTCATGCTAGACAACTAGTATTGAACATGTAGAAAAGAAGGCATTAATGTGCTCCTCCATAGTAACCTTTCCATCACCCCTAGACTTAGAGATAATATTTCCAAGCCCCTTTGGAAATTGATTGAGTGGGGCTGTTAAACTAAGTGGGTTGATGGTAGCTCCCCAAGGTATATTCTAAGCCATTCTGATTGGGAAGGGAGTTGGATGTTGGACTCTAGCAAGAGGAGTTGTTCCCGCGAGGAAAAGTACTTGACAAAAAGGACTAGGATTAACTACTTTAGGAGTAGAAGGTGAGGAAGGTACTCCAATTAATGACTTGGCTTTCTTCTTTTAGATAGGTGGGAAGACAAAGAATTTGGTAGATTCAAGTATATCAAAGTTGGAGTCAGGAATGCCCTTCTTTCCATCACTCCTAGTATACCTCTTTGTAGCCAGTTTTAGACCAGGAAGACAAGGACTTCAAAGTTTCCAACCTTGCACTTAGTTAATAAGCAGATGATTTAATTGATTTCTTTGCCAGTTACGATTTAAAGGTCGATTAAGAGGTGGGTTTGGAATCTCTCTTTTTTGGATAAATACTCGAGGAAATGGTTTAACTACTCTTTTGAAGACTATCTCAAGATTTTGAGGTATTTCCTCCTCTTCGTCCAATACAAGTTGCACTCTCCTATATTCAGTCAGACTTCTCCTACACCTCAAAGCCATTGTATTTAAATTGGATATGATGTCTTCTTGATCATTTTTCCATCCCAAATTTGGTTACAAAACAAGAAATATATTTGCATGAGGCAATACCATTATTAGGCTAAACTCCTCTTTGATTGCATTGGTAAACATTCTAAACTTCAATTACTTCGATCCCTAGCATTGTTGCCAAAAATATGTTTGTATATAGATTTTGTCACCTTTCTATGTATCCTAATGCTTGAACAAGTGACAAACTATTCAAATAGTTGAGATAGGTGTGATATCCTTCTACACCTACTCTTTGCTTCTTTTATAAGGCTCAACTACCTTCTAAATATTTGCAATGAATGATAATTATGGATTCTTTTAGCCAGAAAGAAATGAAAGGTATAGCTTTTAACTAGAAATATTTTAAAAGGCATCAAAATAAACTATTTTAAAGAAGAAATAAACAAAGAATATTCTAATAGATTCTCACCCATACATCAAAGTGCAAGGGGGATCAGAAGAGCGAGTACATAAACTTCAAAATTGAAACATCACTATCATTCAATATTTATACAAAGATAAACAATTCATGACAATAAAAAAAGTAAGGATAAATTAGTCACTCTAATATTCCATCATATAAAGAGGAAATGGATATGCATTCAACATACGAATAATGAATTTTCATCCACCATAGCACAAAGTCTATAAATTTCAGAAATCTATCATAGAGATTTCTATTTTAAAATATCAAAGATAACTAATCAGAACATATAAAACAATGTCTTTCCTTCTCCAAAACAACACAAAGTTTGCATTCACAAAGAAAAGATCCATTCAGATTATCTTTCCAAAACATAAATAGCTAACCCATATGTTTTAGTTTTTAAAAGATAACAACTTATTGAAGATAGTTGGTTTAAAACACAAGTCTTTAAAATAATAATAATTAAATGGCCCTCTAAAGCCAAACGTTTTTTAGCAAGAGAATAAAATATGAAAAGAACATTAATCATGTCTAAATGCATCACCACCCTCTAGTTTGCCAATCAGTTCCACATCATCATCTAACGCCAGTTCATCATCATCTAGAACTTACACCTGGTTGATCAATTTTGTCAATATCTTCATCTTATTTATGTAATCCACATATGTTTGGAGCATCAGGGACTTCTCACTCTTATTAGGGTAGCCATTCATGTCAGTTCAGAGCTTCTACCTACAAATCTCTTGGTCGGCCCCAACTATTTGTTGTGGTAATTCACTGATGTTTTCTTTCATGCTAGAAACGAGGGTCAAGATGTCCTTTATCTTTTCTAGAGACAGCATCCCAACCATTGCCAGTGAAAATTCATCTTCTATCTTCTTCTTCAAGTCTCCATGAACTTTATCTTTTGTTAACAACTCTCGCCCACCTTCTTTTAAAATATTAAAGCCCAAAGTGCTGAAAATATGTGCGAAGGGTCCTAACAGTAGATAAATGTTGAGTAATGACCACCACTATCTTTGTATGGAGCTCCTTTAGTAAAAACAATCTCCAAGTTCAACCATTTCTCTCTAATCAATTGCTTTATTTTACGTGTGATCCTTAATGGTTCCCTCCGTTATTAGTAGAGCAAAGTACATATGAGAAATTTACCCTAGTCGGTGAGAGATAAGGTCCAGTCCTCCCATTTCTTTTCTAAGATCTTACAGGTTGGCATGGAGAGTGCATAATTTTGTCTGCAAGAGTGGTGTAAGCTCTTAGACCTTCATCAATAAATATGAAACATAAGGTTCTACCTTTATTTGCCCACTCTTCAACAACTATTGTTATTTCTCGACATCTCTTAACTTGTTGTAATTGGTTGACAGGTATTTCTCTTAGCATAAGTGAGTTTGAAGTGCCTTCATCGAATTGTTTACTAGTTGATAAAAGAGATCATATAAAAGCAATGATAGCATTCGACTACTAAGTCAAATCATGATTCTTTTATGCTTCCATCTTTACCCTCTGTGATAGATTACTCACATAAAATTTAGCATGATAAATATCAATAGTTATGTTAGAAGGATTGATGTCAATTCTTTTTAGCCAATAATTGGCTTCTATGAGTTCATGTTCTTCTTTGTCTACCATGGGGTCAGAAATATCCACAACTTGGTGTCATGTGCTAAAATTAATAACCATACGAGACATCCTCCTAGCCCTCTTGGGTTTAGTTTTATCCCCTAACAATTGGGCGACAGTGTCTACATGCAATTCTGTAGCTAGGGTACATTTCTTTTTCTTCTCAACAGCTTTCTTTAGCCAAGGGGAGGAGATAACAATGGAAGAGGTACTAATTACAACAGGAGAGACTTCCTCATAAATATCAGGGGGAGCTGAAGATATGGGATATATTGGAGTCAAAGAATTGGGTTTTCCAAAAGGTATGCCTAAAGTAGAGTCTCCATCTATATGATAAAAAATATGTTCATCATCATCAATCATGGTGGCAACAGGAGGAGTTAACTATTGTGCCGATATTGGTGCTGGTGTGGATGACCTCTGATATTTTTCATTTTGGGTAGGTTGGTGATGCTTGCTTCACAAATTGACTTCATTTTTGCCTAGTCCTCTGGGGGTTCCTCATATCCTCCAGATTGGGAGCTAGACTTATGTGAAGCCTCTCTAACCTCTATTGTAGTCTTAGTAGTCTGAGAGCTTTAAGATGAGCTCTTTTCTATTGATCTAGAGTCCCCTTTTGCGAAGGAGAGCCTACATTAGACTTAACCTTATTTTCTAACCATTGTCGAGTTCTCTTCAAAACATCAAAGGTCTCGATTTTGATATCTATCTCTGCCTCTTGAGACAATTGAATCGAAGAAAGAGGCATCACAGTTGCATTGCAATAAGACTCATTAATTAGGTATAAGACATCATCACTTTCATCCTCTGAAAGTGGGAGAGGGATATTAAAATAAATAACTTGTTCCACTGTCAATCGCATGAAATCCCTCCTCTGGACTTCTCTATCATCCCGATAGTCTTCCCAGAAATCTTTCAATTGAGATACATGGAGGTACGAAGTCAAGCCATAAAGATTTTCTCAAGCATAACCCTTGTTGTCAAAATTACTTCTCAAAGGTAGATAACGTAAACGAAACTCAACCAACAATTTGTTTTTTCTCTTCACAGCATCATTATTTTTGCAAGAAAAATATTACAAAGTCAAAGAGAAAGAATGCCCTTTCTTCTTCAAAGTTGAATATTTGATATTCACAAACACCATGTGGTGACACAATTCCAAAAAGATGAGATAATCTGAAGCTTACCTAGGTAGCTTCAAAGGGTAACTTTTATATTTTCCTATCCTTAGATAGGTGAAGGTGTGGAACTGAATGTAAAAACTACCAAATTGCATTACCAAGGTAGCAGCTTCCGCAAAGATTCTTTTCTCAAGAGACCCTTAAATTCTTTGGATTAGGGTCATGAAGAATGCATCATAAACCCAGGAAAAATCCCTCATGCTCATATCTTCATGTAACTGGTGGAAGTAGTCATAAATAGGTCTACCTTATGCTAGTGAGTCATCCACAACTTGACCTGGCCAACTCACCTCACTACCAATGAGTATATAGAACAACATGGAGTAGAAATGGAATTTTGGCCTCTTTGAGTAGCTAACCAATTTCTTGTGTAAGTGATTACTCATCAATGTTTCCCAATCCACAAATTCATCCTTAGAACAAATTTCCAAAAAAAAAACTACACATCCATTCTTCAAAGTATTATGTGTTAGGCCTCCCAATTGCCTTGTGTAATAACACAATCATATCAACAATATCACTTTTGAAAAGCTTTTTTTTAATTTGAGAGGAAAACTTCAACTTGCCTTTTCTTTCTACTTCACACCATGTTTGGGCTAGTTGGGTGAGGCGCTAATTTGCATGATTCTGAAAATATTCCCATCCGTATTGCATTGACAGGTCCACATATTGTTCCCAATCTAGGATTTGTAACACATTAGCCACCATCTCAAGATCAATATTTGTTATTATAGTGTCATTTGGTCCTCTAACCTCATGGGAGTCAACATAATAGTTCTGGATGCATTTCATGACCAATTCTAGACATGCAATGGCAAGTGGGTAACCTCCTACTCTTAATAATCCACTATCAACCACATTCTATGCAACAGGGGAAGAGTCTCATCTCTGCAACATTTTCAAAACTTCCCTTAGGATAGATTTTCCCATGTTGGTATCCATCACATTCTCCAATTCACTTTCTATACTAGGGGATGCTTTGTTCTTCATTGCATTTATCAGAACGAGAACTAGGGCTTTTGCAAATATTATAGGGAATAGAGAGAATGGTAGGAAAAGTAGGGTGCATTAAGGGAAAGAGTTCATATACATTATTGAGAGGCTTTTTCCTTGAAACCCTTTCCTAAAACCTAATTCTTAAATATCCAAAAAAATAGGGAATGAGAGGAGAGAAACTCTTACTCGAGCTGAATTATCCTATAAAAGAACACTCAAAATACACTCGTCTTTGATTCCTTCTTTCTTTGCCACCCAGAATGTAAAATGAAGCTCATACAAAAATGTGGTAGCTCTATAAGTGCCTTGAGAAATTAACTCAATTAATTTCAACGACTTTATGTACCATCCTACATGCCATTAAAAACTTTCTTTCTCAAAAGAGGCATTTGCATTTTTTCCCTTTTATGATTTGATTTGCATTAAATGCATTCTTGGGCATGGTACTTGTTGATGTCATCGCCCAAAGAGTGCTTTGAAAAATGAATAGCTCATCATCAGGCTATTGGCTTAAGTAGGAACTGTAGAAGAATTCAAGTGTGTGCAAATTTCCTAGAAAGTGTGATCAACTGATAATTAAGATGAGTGGATACCCCTTTATTAATGGACTAGACTTAAACATATCAGCATATAAGACAATCAGTGAACAAAGAGAATCCACTACAAAAAGTGAGGGATTGAGTTAAAAAAATGAACGATATACTGATGTTACAAGTGGTGGGGCCTCTTAGAGATAACTTTGATGCTACTATGACTTAAACTTTACATAGTTGATCAGTCAATCGGGAAAAATAAGAACGAAGGCAAAGAAAGTTTTGGTTCTGGGATGCCATAAAAGGCCAACCATGTGATAGGTAAAGCTTGAAAATTAACAAATGAGGGGGATAAAAGAAGGACTAAAGCTAAGACCAAAACATGGGTAACAGTTTGTAAATTGAGAAAATGTTTGTATAGCCTCAAACATATTCCTAGGATATGATACCAGAAATTTGATGCATATGTGTTGAATTTGGGATTTGAGCATTCTAAATCATATCATTGTGCTTATTATTAATAGTATAGTGATAATTTTATATGCGTCACTTTATATGTTAATGATATGTTAGTCATTGGTAAAGGGAAATGTATGATTTCACAACTAAAGTCTCAATTTTCAAGCAAAGTTGAAATGAGAGATCTTGGTGCAACTCAACACATTCTTGGGATGGAAATTAGAAGAGATAGAGTGGATATAAATTTATGGATAGTAAAAAGTAAGTATGTGTATTTATTTTTACAAATGTTTATTATGTAGGATTGTAGACCATTACATGTTCCTTTTACAAATGAAAGGAATTTATCTACTTCAGATTATCCTACGTTCCCATCGAAGATGGAATACATGAGAAAAGTGCCTTATCAAAGTGTAGTTGAAAGTTTGATGTATGTTATGGTCTTCTCTAGAATGAAGACATTTCCCAAGCAATGGGAGTTCATTCTAGATATATGTCTAATTTTGACACAGTTTATTGGGATGTGTTTAAAAGAGTCATTAGATATTTGAAGGGTACCTCAGAGTATTCTTTGTGTTATCATGGTAATTTGATAGGAGATGAGATTTCTTTTGATAGTCATGGTTATGTGGATTCAAACTGGGCATGTGATGTTAATAGTAGAAGATCCACTAGTGCATATGTGTTTATTCAGTGGTGCAATCAGTTGGATGAGTAAGAGACAAGTTGTGGTTTCTTTGTCCACTACTAGAGTTGAGTATATGGAAACTACCCATGCTTACAAATAATCCATTTTGATTAAGATACTATGTTCAAATATTGGAGCAAACCAAGGTGTAGTGACAATTATTATGATAGTCAGAGTGTGATCAACCTAGCTAAGAACCTGAGATTGAATGCTAGGACTAAGCACATTGATGTTCAATATTATTTTGTTAGAGATATGGTCAAGGATGGTTAGGTGAAGCTAGTTGAGGCAGAGACTTTGATGAATATTATGGAATATTTAACTTAGGTTGTGAGAACAAAGAAGTTTACATGGTGTTTGAAGTGTATGGGCCACTCAACCCTGAGCAATTAAAACATGATTTTGGTACCCCTTCTATTGCTCGTGCAAGGTGTTTGATAAGTGGGATATTTGTTATGAAATGGTATCTCAACTTTGCAATAATAATAAAAAAATTATTGATAAATAAGAGTAGGGGGCCACCAAGGGAGTAAAACCCTTTTACAAGGTCTAAGGAAATGGCCCTACGATCATCTATGGGTTGTTCAAGGGCCACTTGCCCCAACGAGGTTTTAAGGGTAGCACCCCTAATTGCCACATTTTATGTATAATTTGTCATTGTAAAAATTGACCATTTATCATTAGTTCATAGATCTAACAGTGAATTCTATGCATGCTTTTCTTACCCTAGAAAGAAACTCTATTTTATGATGTCATTGTATTACAATTGCATATGGTGATGTATTGTGAGAATCTAATAGTTGTTTAGTTGCCTCTGGATCTCTGTTGGTGATACTCCTATGAGAAGCGTTCTCTACAAGTATATCGTAATTTGTTGTTGAATTCTAAATAATGTATTGGGCAACTTTTAGTGTGAGGTTTTTTCTATTGAAAGGGTTTTCCTGATGTAAATCATTGTGTTGTGGTATGGATGTTATTTTTGTTTAATTTTTGTAACTATTGTAAAGATTAAAAAAAATTACATTACTAGCTACAGTCCCCAAACCTTATTTTGTTAATTTCATAATTTTACTCTCTAGTTTGCGAGAATCTCTACTTTTCATTGGTTGTCAAGAATTAGTAGTAATTAAAAATACCTTAAAGAGGTTTCCAAGTCTCAAAGGACAAGTTCTCCTAGGTCAACCCCCTAGAGAGGCCACATTTTGGGTAAATGTGCCAAGATTAGGGGAAAATGGTGAAAAGGGAGATTTTAAATAAAACATGTATATGCATTAAAAAATGCATTGGATATGTGGCATGTATGTATTATTGCTTAGAATATCCAAGCCATAAGTTGTATATGTTATGATACATACACTTTATAAAAAATATTACTTTTCATGTCATAATATATACAAGTTATGGCACAAAAATCATAAAAATAATTATTTCATATCTTTAAATAATACTTTAAATAGTATGTATATGTTAGAACATGTACAAATTTCTATTGATATAGTTCAAAAAAAATTAAAATCCTTCTCTTTAGGCTTGAATTTTCAGGTCTATAGGTTGGACTCCATTTTGGCTAACAAATATATGTTTTCAATTTAATTAACATATTCAAACTTCATATTTGTAAATTTAATGTGTTTTATATTTAAATTTCATCAAACCAACACCAAAATGTCAAGTTATTCCTTATCTTTTCAATCACAATTATATTTCTTTATTTATATTAAGGGAAAATTTGACATTTTGAAAGGATCCCAAACCCTTTACATCCAAAAGAAATTAAAATAATAATAAAGATCCAACCTAGCAAGAGTTAGGTAAGAGAATACAACAAACAATAAACAACCTAATGGGAGGATGTCAAGGCTTTAAAAGAAATCATAACCTCTCATTGTTCTTTGAAAAAGTTACAAATAATTAGCCTCAAACTTTTCCTCTAACTCCTAAAACACAATCATGTTCTTCTTCTCCTACTTGGGACCATATAGATAAGACAAACTTGATTCCTTAGTCCTTGAAATAGATGAATACTAGTATCATAATTCCTTATCATATTTCTATGAGAACATTTATCACCTTAAGTTTGTAATAGTATGTCAATTTTTTCTAAATATTACATTCTTTCTTCTTACTTTTTTTTCTGAGCTTACTCGTGTTATTGATAAATTCCTAATAAATAGTATCAAAATTACCATTGATATCAATCTAAATAATATTCCACTCTCATCTAGTGATGTCATAAAGTGACCTTCATCATAGGTCTCACATTTTTGTATTATCCACTTGAGAGTGTTCCGATGTAAACTAACATCATTTTCCAAACTACCTAGCTCTCCAATTTATCATTAGGAGAAACATATTCCTTCTCACTATTAACAAACTTCCTTAGTACCTTAGGGTAATTAGAAGATAAGCTATGGATCTCATCAAATTCCTTTTCTATACTAACAAATCCCTCATTTTCCTTCTCAACACAACCCTTACATTCCCCCTTGCTTTTCTTGCTATGTTACTTGAAGATAGAGTTTTGTAATTGTTAGAGTATTCGGGTATTTACTTGATTAATTAAACACTCTTTGTTTAATTATTTAAGTTCCCTTTATCTCTTTTACACTTAAGCTAACTTTAGGTACATATAATTAATTATTTTAATTAATTATTATGTGCAAACCTAGGTTTTCCCTTTTTAGGGTTTCTTGACCTATTAAAGGTTGAGTTCTTTCTTTTCATTGTAAGAATCACATTACATATTTTTGTGAATATTGAGCTCTCTCTTTTTGAGCATATTCTTTGTGTTTTGTATGTTCTTCAAATTTTGCTTCATTGCTTCTCCTTGTAATAGGCTATTCGGCTTGCAGAAGATCTTCAGGCTCCTGTGGTGTTGTATTTTCTCAACTCCTATATGGTATCAGAGCTTCAGATCTACAGCTGCCTGTTCTTGTTTTGAGAATTTTTTGCTTTGGAAGTAGATATGGGGTTTCAGGATTTTTTCTGAGCACTTTGGGCCTAAACGGACCTCACCATCGTGCTCAAAAGGCCCGAAAACCCCTATGGTCATATAAAATTTGACCTATTTTGGTTCCTGAGCCTCTGGGAGCAATTTTTTTTTCAGATCCAGGTCGTACGACCCTGGCATGCAGATTGAGAAAAAAATTTGAACTTTTTTTTTTTTTACCTTTTTACGGCATGCAAGCTGAAATTTTCTTTTAAGAAATTTTTCAAAAAAGGCGAAAAAAAAGAGGTTTTTGTTTCTTTTTAAGAAATTTTTTTTTTTGGGGGCCCCCACAGTACGCAGGGTACCGTGGGGCCCTTGCATTGTTGCAGGCTATTGCCATCACCTCAAGCCCCGCGCCATTGGTCTCTCGACCCCCGTTGGCCCTCCCATCCTACCGGTCACCACCACTGGTCTCCCCGCCATCAGAATCCTCTCGACTGCCTTGCCTACCACTGCCGCTGGTCTCCCCACCACTGGAATCCTCCCAGCCGCCCTGCCTACTGCCACCGTCGGCCTCCATGCAGCCCACTGTCATCGCCAGAAACCCTTGCCACCGGGAAATCTCCACCCAGCCCGGCCTCCTTTGCCGCTGGGAAATCTCTGCCTGGCTCACCGGCCACTACTCTGCCACGGGGCCGCCACCTGGCCACCACCGATGCGCCACCGGAGCTCCGCTCCCTGGCCACCGGATCACCCACAAGCCACCAGACTCCCTTTTTTGGCTTTTTCAAGGGGGGTTTGGTTTTTTGGCCCTATCTTGGGCATATGGAGTCATTTTTTTGAAAATGAATAGGCATCGAAAAGCTAGTTCTAAGGTGGACCTCATGGTATTGGTATTTTTTTTTCAATTTTGTTGTTCGATTGCATTTTTTTGCAGTCAAAGTGAGGTCTCTTTTTTTCACTCCGAGAGACGTAGAATGAGCATCCGAACTCCATTTTTCAAAAACTTTATATTTTTGGAAAGCTTGTGTTGTGTACTTTCCAGAAAAATGGGTTTTATTTATAGATTCTGCTCCATGCATATTTTATTTAGTTTTTTGCTTTTCAGCACTCTGGTGGATATCGTGGTTGTTTCAAGTCCTAGGATCTCTTTTCTGAGTAGGGTGTCTCTATTTTGATCCTCATTTCTATTTCTAGTCTTCTTATCATTGTAGCTTGTAATTATGCAAACGCGCCGAGATAAAGTGCCATCATGCATTGTTTACTTGGAATCTTGCATATCTTGTGTCTTGTTGTACATGCACTGTTGATCAAGTGCCATGAGGGGGTTGATGTTTGCCTGTTGTTTTCCATCTTCCTTTGTGAAGTGAGTGTTCCTTCCACGACATTCGCCTCATGATGATGTGTCTCAGCACCTTTGATGTTCTTGGTTCTTTGTCATGCAGTTGTTTTTGGTTGTCCTTTTCAGTGTTCCTGTCCCTCTCCCACTTCCACATCATGGGGAGGTTTATCCTGTTGGTTCTAATGCTTCCGTGGTTCAATTGATCAGCTCTTCAGGCTTTGGTTTCTCATGCCATCTGCATCTTCGATTTCAGTTGTTTTTGCCTTGTTTGTCTCCTAATTCGAGTAGTGTCATTTGAGGGCACTCATGCAGATTACAGTCTTCTCTACCTGGTCATGTTCTAGTTCAATGGATGTTCTTCAGATCAGCAGTTATTCTTCGACATAGTTTGTAGGGTCTTCATGCTTCAGTGATATTTTTTCCATCTCTTTTTGGAGTAGAGTTTTGTTCCCATGTGGTTTTCTCTATTTCTCCAGTTCATAGAGATTTCATTGTATTTGGGTACCTGATCAGGCCTTGTTGTCGGGACCCATCTTTAATGCTTTCAGTAGCTATTCTAGGTTTTAGCTTCTCCCTAAGTCTAGCTTAAGGGGGGGTGTTAGAATATTCAGGTATTTACTTGATTAATTAAACATTCTTTGTTTAATTATTTAAGTTCCCTTTATCTCTTTTACACTTAAGCTAACTTTAGGTACATATAATTAATTATTATGTGCAAACCTAGGTTTTCCCTTTTTAGGGTTTCTTGACCTATTAAAGGTTGAGTTCTTTCTTTTCATTGTAAGAATCACATTACATATTTTTGTGAATATTGAGCTCTCTCTTTTTGAGCATAATCTATGTGTTTTGTATGTTCTTTAGACTTTGCTTCATTGCTTCTCCTTGTAACAAGTTATTCGGCTTGCAGAAGATCTTCAGGCTCCTGTGGTGTTGTATTTTCTCAACTCCTATAGTAACTCTTCAATCATGTTCCTCTTAGCCACCTTCAAACCTTATTTATCAAAAATTTCCACTTTTAACTGTCTGTTGTCAATTTCATCCTTTCTTTTATCATTAAAACTCGTCCTAGAAACTCTATTGGGGTCAAAGACCCAACTTGGAATCAAATCTACCCTCAACTTTCAAAGCACTAGAATGGGATCATAAATCTTCACCATCACTACCAACAAACTATCTCATGATTATGTCACTACAAAGATTCTCCACACCCTTAATAATCATTTGTGGGCAACAAGTAAGTTAGCTTGAGCTTGTTTAACCAACATAAGGATAAGGGCTTATTAGATGTGCTATCAATGATTTATTTCAATAGTTATAATAAATTAAAGTGTTTATTTTTTATTTTATTTTAATAATTTCTTCATATTCATCAAATACAAATGCATTAATTTTTTATTTATTTATCTGAATCTTAAAAAATCATATATAGTGTTTTATCCTTTATTTTATACTCATTAAATAATATATTTTTAAATTATATGACATTCATTCTCAGTGTGACTATTTTCAAAATGCATCTAATACCCACTTCTAGATACATTTCCAATAATTGGTTTTAAAAAAAATCATGCCAAAAATTTTGGGGGACACACACCAATCACTATGTTATATTTTTAGTGATTAAGAAATGAATAATCCTGAGTAAGTATACGGAAATCGAGAATAAAAGTGTGGTCAAAATTAGCTACTTTTAAAAAAAAAAAATCAACTAAACTTGAACTTGGATGAAAAAATTGAGACGTGGACACTCAAAATTTGGAGATATGGTAAGAATAATAATTGTAGTACCTCGCATCTATTTTTTAAGCTACTAAAGTTATTTTTAAATGACTAGTTTATCAGGAGGGTAAAATGTTAAGTGCACACAAAAGTGTTTATATTTTCACCACTAAGATATAACATAGTTTTTGGTGTTTCCTCCTTTTTGTGTTGGGTATTCATTAAAAATGGTTGGTACTATAGATTGTGTATTTTTAATATTCTTATATAAAAAAAATGGGTGATTATTCAAAATGGATGCTTCCTATCACTAAGCATGTGTATCATATAACTTGGAGTTGAAAATAATAATAAAATATAAAAAGTGAATGTCTATAAAATGAGTGTAGAACAATATTATATATTGTTAAAAATTGAATAAGCATATAAAATTTTATAATAAAAAATAAATACATATATATTTGAGGATAATGATGAAATTGTTCAAAGAAAATAAGAATAAATATCTTAAGTTTTAAAGATATTAAAAAACATATAGCTAGAAAGCTCATAAGTAGTTCGTCATTTTAATGGTGGTATCAATATTTCTTATATAATGTTATAAATTTGATGATGCCAAAGTTTATAATTGTTGTTCAATATTAAAACATGTCTTTGTAAGGTATCATAAAGGCCCAAGCCTAATCAAAACCTAAAATGGTAGGACTAGAATTTTAATAAATAATGTATATGACACACATTACCTATAATTAAGATAAATAATCAAAAAATATAGTAGGCTATCCTACTCGAAATTGTGTGCATACTATGATAAACTTGATTGCGCTCTCTCTCTCTCTCTCTCTCTCTCTCTCTCTCTCTCTCTCTCTCTCTCTCTCTCTCTCTCTCTCTCTCTCTCTCTCTCTCTCTCTCTCTCTCTCTCTCTCTCTCTCTCTCTCTCGTGGGTGAATGTTAATGGAGGCACTATTTAATTTTTCAAGGGTCTCAATCCTTTCAACCTATACATATCCAACAATGTCTCTTAGAGACATAAGAGTAAAAAAGCATCAAAATTTGCTGTAGTTGTTCTCAAAATTTGCAACACGTAGGAATGTTTCATATTCACCTGTAGGTGGATGTTAGGTCCATCTAAAATAACACATGAATTTTCCTCAAATTAAAAATGTTTCATTGTGTTGACAATGAATGTGTTCTTGTAAAATGTCTCATTTATGTTTAGTATAAGGGTTCCAAGAGTCATTTTTCTATTATGCACCTCACGGGACTAGTCTAATAGTTCCAACATATGTAGGTGGGTGGGAGAATTTTAGTGGAGGTCTCATTCAATTATTTAAGACCCAAGTATTTCTAATATAGACATTTAGAAAAGTCTCTTAAGATACCTAAGATTTCAATGGTTCTTGGAATCTACCTACAATAACCTATCCTATTTTCACCCTACTAGCAACTTGAATGTATTCTAAAAAAATCTCATTTGCATCTAGTGTAAGGGTAGCAAGCATCATTTATTTTGTTCTCCGCCTCATGGAACCAAACTGATGATGCCAACACAACAAAGTGGGTGGGAAATGATAGTAAATGCCTCATTTTTTAACCAATAGTCTCAATCCTTTTAGATTATAGGTATCCAATTAAGTCTCTTAAAATATCTAAAAGCAAAAAGACAAACTTTAACACAATGCTATTCAAAATTTATGACACACAAATGTTATATTTACACCTATAGATGGATGCCAAGTTTCTCTATAATAATTGTTGGAATTAATGAACACTGAGAGGGGGGGTGAACCAGTGTTTTGCAAATTTCAAACTTGTTATTCTGATTCTTTAACCATCAGATGCATAATAAGGAAAGTAAAGTGCAACAACACAAGACAAATAACCATGCAACCATAACACCAATATTTTTATGTGGAAACCCAAAAGGGAAAAACCATGGTAGGATTTGAACCCACAGTATTATTCCACTATGGTTAGTAGCAAAACAATATTACAAAAGGGGAATGCACTTGCATTCATGCACACTGCCTAGAGCTCACTGCTCAATTACAAAAATAGGGCTACAACCCCGGAGGAAGGATCACTGCCTTACAAATGATTACAAAAGGATTACACTGAGTGATAAACTAGAAAATAACATCTAACTATGCCACAAATTAGTTCCAGTTAGGCTCAAAGTGATCCGTTGTGACTGATGTAATGATTTGCTCTGTTCTGCTCTACAATTGCTCACTGAATCATCAAAAATTAGGGTGCGCACGTGAAACTGTGCTCAATCGCTTCTAAAACTATTAAATACATCATTACCACACACAAAGATACTAACCATGTCAATCTTATATATCTGTACCAACAAAAATGATCTTCCACAAGTCAGCTTCACCAAATATAAAAAATGAAATGTGTAGCTATAAGTTAGCTTAGATCTTTTACTGAACCATATTCTGGAGCCAAAATACATGATCACATGCGTCCTATAGGTCTCATCAACCATTTCAAACATGTCACCAATCACCAGAATCAACTCTAAGAATTCGGTCACACGTCATACCACCAAATATGATGAATACTTTGTTTTGTTGCTCTAGTGAATACCGTACCTTCAATCAAGAATAGGAATCATCACCAGAGGGTGGATTGTCGTGATAATTTGCTTCATATACCCAACCAACTAATCACTAATTACCAAAACCAAAACCTTCTTCACTGAAAATGAGAATGATCACAAAACTGTATACTAAACTGCAGCAAAAGTCTTAATCCAGAATACTTTATCCAAGACATTTGATTAGCCAAAAATCCATATTGGATTAGATCAGTAGGCTGAGTTGCCATCAATGACAACTCCAAAGAATATATAGGCAATGGGAAACACTGATCTCCATTGAAGCATCACCGAAACATCAAATGCCAACAATAACATGTCTTAGTTTCCCTCAATGTTGAGCCATTTGTTCATGCCAATAATGAATATATTCTTGTAAAATAAATAATTTATTTTAGTGTATGGGTGCCATTAGTTATATTTTTATTATGCATCTTGTGGGACCATCAAGAATGCCCACACAACAGAGTGTATGGGTAAATATTATTGGATGCATCATTTAATGTTCAAATGATCCCAATCCTTTCAAGACATAGGGATCTCACAAAGTCCCTAAAGTGACCTAAGAGCGCAAAAATCCTAGTTTTGACAAAATGGTTCTCAAAATTTATGGCATCTAGGAGCATTTTGTTTGCACCTATAGGTGGATGCCACATCCATATATGATAACTTGTCTCAATTTCCCTCAACTTTGAACCATTTGACCATGTAAATAATGATTACATCCATACAAAATGTCTCATTTAAAGTTAATGTAAGGGTGCCAAGAGTCATATTTTTTTCTATATGCCTCATGAGACTAAATGGACAACACCAACATGTCAAGGTGGGTGGGTGAATGATATTGAAGGACTCATTTCATTCTCAAGGTAATAATCCTTCGAAGCTAAATAGATTCAACAAAGTCTCTTAACAAACATAAGAGATGCAAAATTTCTCAAAATTTGTGATATGTAGGAATGTTTGATTTATGTTGATAGGTAAATTTTATATCCATCTACAATAATCTACCTCTATTTCCCTCAAATATTAATCATTTAATCATGCCATCATCGAATGCATTCTTATAAAATATCTCATTTGTGTTTAGTATACGAGTGCTAAGTGTCATATTTTTTGTTCTATACCTTGCGGGATCGAATCAATGACACCAAAACATTAAGGTGAATGGGTGATTACTAATGGAGGCCTCATTTCATTTCCCAAGGATCTCGATCCTTCTAAAATATAGGGATTTGATAAAGTCTCTTAACAAACCTAAAAGCGAAAAACTAGTCTCTCTTAAAATTTTGTTGACCAAAGTGAATTCTACTATTGTTGATAAATTTGTTGCATATTTTGTGCTAATGTCTCTTTTAAAATGTTATGTTTGTCACATAGCCTCCTAGATTGGTGTTTTCACTATTGATTAAAAAATATCAATTTTAAATTCAATAGCTCATTACCCATATTAATTAAATATATGATTAAATTTCATTATCTCAAGTGGTTGAGGCTTTGCATAAATAACTTGAAATATAACTTTTTTCTAGCACACTAGATTCTCTAAAAGAATTTATACATATTTATAGCTCACCTTTTTTGATCAAGGAAGACTCACATCAATAATATATTAAATCAAGTTATAATAGATAGTACAATTTCAAAGGGGAGTATACATAGAGGACTTTAATGTAGAGGTATGGGAATACTTGAAGAGAAAAATGAGTAAAAAGAAGCAATCTTTGATGAAGCTATTCTACTATTTCATTTATCACATAATTAAATGAGAGATGGAGATAAAGATGTTGGTTTTGGCTTGATGATGATTTTTGTAATAGATGACTTTATGTGTTGGCATTGATGGTGCGCGCATGCACACACACACACACACACACACACACACACATGTTCATATTGTTAAGACAAACCGGTATTACTCCTAAGTCTTTGTATTGCAAACCGGTATCATTTGTATAGAGAAGTCCAACCGGTATGAAGGTGTCTAACTGATATATGTAGACAACCGGTATATGCAAGAATGACAATTGGTTTTGGCCAATTTCACTGGTACCAGTTAGGAGATACAGTGGAGTCCAACAAGGAGGCGAATGAAGGATAATCAGTGTATGAGTTGGAAGCGGTTAACTCTCAACCGGTATTGATCTTCCAACCAGTTTCACTGAATGTGTGATGAAAAACCACCGGTCCTTATGAGTTATCTCTAACCTACATATTTGGTGGTGATCTATGATGTGTTATGGAAGATTGTCTAGATACACTAAACCTAGGAAATTGTGATGAGGTTCTTGAGCCGACATGAAATCTAATGTCTATAAAATGATATTGTGATTAGTTATTTACATATATGAGACACAAGTGATGCTATGAGATAGAGTTGCTGCAATTTATTGAAGGAGTTGCAGAGTATGTCACTGATGCAGTATTGAGTGAGCAGAAAAGGATCTATACAAGCAAGATGTGATATTTCTAGATCATACCACCTGTTGTTTTCTAATCACTACAGTAGTTAAATCCCCTAACCAGGTAAGCTCTAACAAGCTTCATTGTACAAATCCTCTAACCAGGTGATCCATTAGTTTGGATTTGAAATCCTCTACCAAGGTTACTCCTATCAGGGTATTACCTTTAACTGGGTATAGATCCTAACAGGGCTTTGGGATCTTTAACAGGATTCGCTCCCAACATAGCACTTTGTAGACCTTAACTAGTCAGTTACCTATTTCTACAGATAGTTAACTTGTGAGTCCCATCTCATCATGGTTTTTCCCAGTTGGGTTTTCCATGTATAAACACTTGTGTTATGGTGAATGTTTTACTTGTTGTGAATGATTTTATAACACTTTGGATTGCATGCATAATCTTTACTAAATTGGTTAATTGTTTTTATCGGTCTGTATTTAAAGTGTTATTATTTTTTCTATCGCTGATTCACCCCCCCCTCTCAGTACTTTATAAGTCTATCAAAAGATAGTTGAGAGAGAAAGAGAGATGTTAGGGAAGGTGCCTAGACCTTGCATATATTGATAAGATCATAAAAAGTGTTGTTTTGGGGGTTATTAAATTATTAAAAAAACTCATATTTTAGTTAATATAGAGTTATTTTTTTTCCCAAAATAATTATTTTTAGTTATTTTTGTACCATTAAGGGTGGTTCCTATTGTGTTTTTTTTTCTAGATCTACAATTTAAAAAATAATGGACCCAATTAGCCTCTTGAATCTTAAGTTATAGCTTTCAAAAGTTCACATAAAAAATATAAAAAATGTGTTGGACACATAATAGAGTTATAAGGGACAATTAAACTTGTTGACCAACTTATCATGTGTGTTATGACACATCATAAGGCATATTTGATTTAAAAGAATGGAACCAAAATAGAACACCCAATTTAATGAGTGGATTATAATGAGGTTATGACAAGTGGGAGGAATATGTTATTTTTAGCTTGTCAACTCATCTTGAGATTTAGGATTTGGATGTCACTTTTTGGGTAGTTTTAGGTTATGGCTTTTTAATTACCATTTGATGGTTCCATGTATTATTTTTTCTTTATATTAGGTCTTTGAGATTGAGGTTATATGAATATTTTTATAGATATTATTGAGCTATCATAATTCTTCCAAATCTCTAGTTGGTGATACATGATGAAGCATTGTTCTACAAGTGTATTGTAACTGTGTTGTTTATTGAATAATATATTGGACTATTTTGGAGTGTGATATTTTTCTCTCGAGATGATTTTCCTCACATAGACCTATGTTATGTATATTATTTATTTTTATGTGTATGTGTTTCTTCTTTATATAATTTTTAAAAGACTAAAATTTGCACAACATTCTCCTCAAAATTTTAGTGTACAAAGAGTTTTCACATACCTTGCTTGCTTGAGAGAGAGAGAGAGAGTGTGTGTGTGTGTGTGTTCACATATAGCATTAAGAGCGAAGCTAATATTTCACATAAGAGTCGATAGAAAAAAAAAATATCATTTTTATTATTGATGTATGTAAAAATTACATAAAAGCTTAAGCCATTCATAATCACCCTCAACAATGTGTATTTTTCCAGCAATGAAAACCATTTAAGCTATGAATATGTATAAAATATTTATATACATTCATCTCGATAAGGCTATAAAATTATACATAATACCATTAAAATGTCAAACAATGTTATGAAGCCAACATTGTCTCTTAGACTACAAAATGTCATATTATAAAAATTATTATGAATGTGGCATATAGATACATAGAGAAGCTTCATCTTTATAGAAAAGACTATTAATAAAACATTTGGCCCCTCTTTTTATAACCAAAAAATGAACTTCAAACACATGAATCAATTGTTGTCTGGTATCATTGTTGTCTCCCATGCTCCTTACTATATTGTACCTAAATCTATATATACAAGTTATAAAAATAGATAAGAAATTCTAAGCTCTATAACTAAAAAATATTTTATAGTGACACAAAAATAATAAATACACTTACAACATAATAATATTCTAAGTATTCTTGATTGTGATGCCTAGCCTCATTAAGAGAAGCATGCCCTCAAACTTGAGTAGTTGCATCAATATATAGCATTACAAAAGTAGTATATATAAATCATTTACAAATACTTAATGATATCAATTAAGACAAAATAATTACAAATAAATGTATACTTTCATTCTCATATTATCTATGTTAGAGATATTGAGAATGGGTTTGCAACAACAATACTAACATCCATTTTTTTTCATATGTAGAGGGTGTGATAGTTAAATTCGTAAACTCAATAAACAATAATAGATTTAACTATAAAATTCAAGTACACACTAACAATAACATTAAATTTTGTAAAATAAACATATAAAATGTGCTACAATGTACCTCACTAAATTCAATGTCACAATTGGCACTACCAACAAGAATGTTGGATGATTATATGAGAATGTGTATAAATGAATAGGGATGATGGATCCAGGAATGAACCCAGTTTCACATGTAAGATTTTTCCATTTACCAATATGTAATTACATTAAGACATTTTCTCAACATGGACAAAAAGCTAAATGGAATGGTGTCACGAATCATATTTATCAATAATTATTTTATTAGGAAAATAATGTTTACTTTTTCGGTTGTGCGATGAAATTGAAATGGAAATAAAAAATTTCTTTTAGTGAAATGAGATGAAAAAAAATTAAAAAATATAGATAGAAATTCAAATACAATGAAATGATTTACTTTACTTATGTAAATGCGATTGAATGGTTAGTGTTATTTTTATTATAAATTGGGATCGTCATCGCTAATGATCTATTGAGTGCAAATGAGTACAGGGTTAGGTGAACGTGGATGACGACGAGAACATGGTTCAAGTAGAGTTGTCTTAGCTCGTGGACTTCGCTAGAATAGATGGAATCTCACACACCACTATTAGAATATATAAATGTATGTATGATGGTTGTATGATTTGATCTTGTGATCTATTTAAAAAATTGAGTTGCATGAGTGCTTGCAAATGAGATACTTTATAATGTGATTTGATGTATATAATTATAATGTATATATATCATGTTATCATGAAATTTAATTTCATTACTTTTTGAAATTATGTATATGTATATATATAAATAATCATGTATGTATTTCATATACATAATCTCTATGTTCATAATTTCATATATTTAATCTTTTTATATATATGTATGAATACATATATACGTATGTATATATATACATACATATGTATGTATACATATATATGTATATACATATACATACATATACATATATATATATATATACATATACATATATATACATAGATATACATACATATACATATATATACATATATACATATATATATATACATATACATATATATACATAGATATATATGCATATATATATAGATATATATATATATATATGTATATGTATATATATATATATACATATTCATATATGTATATATACATATACATATACATATATGTGTACATACACGCTAATACATTTAGACTAGATTTTTGACTGAGGTTTCCGACGGAGAAGGTATATTGTGGCCAAATTTGATTTTTTTTGAAAAAATACCCACATTCATTGTAATCCTGACAGAAATTACCCATTTGGTTTCAACGAAGAAGGCATTAGCAATGAGAATTTTCTTTTTTTCAAAAAAGTGCTCGAGTTCGTCGTAATTCTGATGACAGCGACCATTACAAAATAAAAAAAGAGGTGGGGAATTCATTTGTGAATTGCAATCCTGCATAGGTGTCTGTGGCAACTTCAACCCCCAAGAACATCAAACCCACGTCGAAGGCAATCCCACGCAAGAGGTAGATTCAAATTGCCCTAGTTTTTAATTTCATGTTGCAAAAAATATACATGTGGTGGTTAATTGTCCTAGTTTAATCTCGTAAAACCATAGAACTGTGATTGAGGAGTGAGCGTTCAATTTTGTATCAGCAATCCCTTCCTCCCATATACGCGTGTGTTGATTGTTCACATGAGATCACATCTCTTTGCAGCATCGTATCAAACAATTCACGAGCCTTGTCCATGTTTCCACATTTTGCATTCATGTCAAGCAGGGTATTTGCAAGTACAACACCTAACAAAATTCCTCTATCCATTATGCTTTAATGGATGTCCATACCCTATTCCAAAGCTCCCATTTTTTGCATAGGCAGGGAGGATGCTGGTAAAGGTTGTGGAATTTGGCTTTATGATTTCCAATTTCATTTGCTTGAAAGTGTCTAAAGCCTTTTCGACAAATCCATTTTGTGCATATCCAGCAATCGTTGCAGTCCACGAGACAACATTTCTTCCAGACATTCTATCAAACAGTTCACATGCCTTGTCTATGCTTCCACATTTTGCATACATGTCTACCAGGATAGTTACAACTACAACATTTGACAAAATTTCTCTATCCTTTATGCTTCAATGAATGTCCATACCCTGTTCCAAATCTCCCATTTTGGCACAGGTAGGGAGGATAGTAGCAATGGTCATGGAATTTGGCTTTACAGTTGTCGATTGCATTTGCTTGAAAGTTTCTAAAGCCTTCTCAACAAATCTATTTTGTGCAGTTGCAACTACATCTGAAAAAATTCCTCTATCTTCTATGCTTTGATGGATGTCCATACCCTATTCCAAAGCTCCCATTTTGGCACAGGCTGGGAGTAGGCTAGCAAACATAACTAAAGAAATGCAATGATCAGCTCCAAAGACATCAAACCACTACTAACAAAACCGAGAGTCTAAAATATGATAGGGAATAGTGTGAGCTGTCCTGAAATAAAATATTTTATTTTCAATTTCAACTAAAACATAATTACTCAGCCATTTAATGTTATTAATAAGTGTTTAATTTATGAAAGAGATAAACAGTTGGCCACAAGTACATGAGTTACTAAATGCACACAAATAAGTGAATTTGATATTCAAAACTATCTACAATGAATTCAATTCTTGTCCATTAGTCATTTATGTTTGCAATAAGCATCTTTCTTTGTTTTTCTTAATCTTTATTCATAGTTATGTGCATATTTCACATTCTATAATTAGGATATCAATTGCTATGGCTGAACACTAGCATGATGTTTGTGTTGTGGTATAGATGCGTGGAAACATAATTATGGGATTGTTATATTATAGAGATCATAAATCTAGATATTGCATATTAGTTCTAGCTCTTCTTAGATTGAGTCTAAAGTTGACATACAGTCATAAAGCATTTATTAGCAGATCTATCCATTTCTAGTAAAGACAATTGAGAAAGTCATTTTGATATTGAGAGTTTCTTATCTGTTTACCTATTGATCATTATTAAGCCATAATATTTAGGTCTATTTATCTCTCTTGCAAAACCTCTATAAGTGTCCTAGATTGTCCCTACCACTCACTCTTCAATTCGAAAAAATGGAGTTCTAAAGATTTGTTGCACAAGATGGTGTTGAACGTATCAACAAGGCTAGCATGGAAGGCATGTTCAAGCTTCCACTCGTACAACTTACAACAAATGATTTGTTGATAGAAGAAATTCTTGAAATAGGGATACAATCGAAAGACAAGTAAGTACATACAAACCTCCTCAGTTGAAAGTAAAATCTGTGTATAAAAAGAGTACATTGAATCCCAATCCATAAACACAATAGAGATACTGATGGAGACTTAATTGGATGTAGCATGTCACACCAAAGTTGTTAGAGTATGCTAAGCTAGTACATAATGTTTCGTAAAGCCACATTAGTATTTTACCCAGATCATTATCTACCAAAACTAACTATAGTAATCCTTTTGAGGATTCATTTCATGGTGCTAGATCTTCATTTAGTTCCACTTCGTGTTGGAGAAAAGAACAGTTATTTCTTGAGGTAGATGAATATCCCATCAACAAAGGACAAGACCCTTTCTAGAATATAACAAATTCTACTCCAACAAAAGATCATGGGGGTTTCACTAGAGATATTGAATAAGAGATAGACTTCTACTGCTGCATTAAAAGCATTGGCATGTTCTTCATTTATTGATATAAACTCTCTGTGATGCCACCACAACCAACAAAGGTGTAAAAAGTTGTTTGCAATGCATGGATTTTTAGGATTGTCCTTTGAGAAAACAAAATTAAAGTATGGAAGCAAGATTTGCCAGCTCTTGAGGGAATCTTGATGAAAAATAACTGTGAATTATTGGGGCGAGCTATATGCAAAAAATCATGCTTCCTGATGGGTTTATGTACAGAAATAAGCACGAATTAAGTGGTAAAGGGGCTTCTGGAAACAAAAGTGACAAAGAGACAGTGGAAGTGAAAACTTCTGGTGTTGTGTCTGCTCCATCTCAGAATGGGAATGGTGAAGGTGCTATAAGAGGAGCTGAGAAGGGTGTTGGAAGAAGTGGGGGTGTTTACATTCCCCCATTTAAGCTGGCTCAAATGATGAAAGATGTGGAAGACAAGAGCAGTGTGGAATACCAATGCATGACATGGGATGCCCTTCGATAGAGTATCAATGGGTTAGTAAACAAGGTAAATGCATCTAACATCAAGAACATCATTCCAGAGTTGTTTGCAAAGAATCTCATCCATGGGAGGGGTCTATTTTGTAGGTCTTGTATGAAATCCCAAATGGAATTTAGAGTTCTGTACTTGACAGGTAATGGATAAACAGTGTTAGGAGGATAAAATATTGAAGGCCAAGTGCAGATTGTGATAATACTAGATCAATGAATCTTGTTATTTATTGAGTATTTCTTGTTTTCCACGTTGTGTGATGTACCATAAGCAAACTAGAAATCTAAATTCAATAAGATTCTTTGTTCAATGATGATAATTTCTATTTTCTTGACTGTGAAGAAAGACCATGTTAGACAATATCAACGAATAACAAAATAAGGAGACAATTGCTAGATTGTGGTCTAACTTGAAAAGAAAAAGGTGATGGAAAATGTTATTATGCGTGCAAAATTTGTAAGGGGTTAAAGACTAGAAGACTTTTAATCAAAACAGTGAAGAAACATTGTAGGTTGCATGGTCACATTGAAGGTGGACATGATTATCATCCATTGGTAAGTTTTTCATTATATCGTTTTGACAATTTATATATATAATAAATCAAGTGATGATGAGATCATGATCATGATTTATTTATGTATACCAATTTTATATAAGTCGAGCACCCCAAAGCACATGGTATGGATCAACACAACCCTTACAATATGGTTTTCGAAGTGGACTAACATGGATGTGTGAATATCAAAGTTGAAGATAATGATCCCATGGAAGATGACGATCATGAACTAGAAAACACAATTGAAGATGATGGTACAAATACATTGATCCATGACTCATTTAGTACTCGCGCAGCTGATCATGATGATGAAGATGACCTTGATGTTGTTCATGATGTCCCTCTACTTGAGAAGGCATTTGAGGCCCTTTACGAAGGCTCGCAGGCAACTCTTCTCTCCACTGTATTGTTGTTGGTGAACTTGAAGGTTATGAATTGTTTATCCAACATAACAATGTCACGTATGTTAAGGCATGTCGTATATGTCATAATAAACTGTGAATCATGTTGTACCATTAATATTCTTTATTATAACAATTTATATTTTGTTGTTGTAGATTGATAGGTGAGTTTTTGTTACCACCATCAAATATTCTACCTCGTTCATACCGAGAATTATCTACCGTTATGAAAGATATTGGAATGGAGTATCAAGCAATAGATGCTTGTCCCGATGATCATATTATATATCAAAAACAACATGAATTTCGAACTGAATGCCCTGAATGTCATATCAGTAGATATTGAATAGATCAAATAACAAAAAGGGTTCCTCACAAGGTTCTTCACTATATTCCCATTATTCCACGTAAGCAACGATTATTCAAGTGCACTAGCTTGGCACAATTTATGGATTACCATGCACGCAATAGAAGTCGAGATGACATTATTCGAATGCCTACGGATGGTTCAGCATTTATGGACATAGAGGAAAAGTGGCCACACTTTAAAGAAGAACCTCATAATCTCAGGGTTTCATTGGCAGCGGACGGTGTCAATCCATTTGGAGAGATGAGATCTGTTTACTCAGTGCGTCCTGTTTTTATTATCAACAATAACATTCCTCCATGGATGTCAATAAAGAGAGAGCACATAATGTTGGCAATGATTGTTCTAGGTATTTTATCATTTAAATATAGTCGTCTAAATTTAATTATAAATATTGCAGTAAAATGGTCATAATAATTATGTAATGTTTTTGTTCATTCGATTAGGTAAGTACCAAGTTGAAGATATGAATGTATATATCGAGCCTCTTATCGATGAGTTGCTGGAGTTATGGAATGGTGTCACTATGTATGACGTCTCTAGACCAATAGGACAAAGACAATTTCAATTCCATGTGATGCTTCTATGGACAATACACGATGCCCTGGGGCTAACACATTTTTGTGGTATGTTATAGTGTTTAAGTTGTGCATGAACATTATAATTCAAAAAATTATCATATTTAATCCAATTATACATTATCTTGTAGATCTTCAAACAAAGGGAAAATTTGCATGTCCTGTTTGTGGTCCAAAGATGAAATCTCGTCATTCAAAAAGTTTAGGAAAACAAGTGTTTGATGAGTATAGGCACTTTCTCCACAAAAATCATAAGTATCGAAGTATTGAAAAACATCTTTTCAATGGGAAAGAAGAGAATACATCAAAGCCACGAAGAATGACACCTCACCTATGGAAGTTGGAGTATAATAAAATTAATCGTCAAGGTAATGCCATTCCATCTATTGGTTTGTCATAAAACATCTTTTCTATTTTGTTTTGTTTACTGATGATGTGATTGATGATCATGAAGATCGTGAAGGCATAATAAGGGAATAAAAAGTTATCCCCGACAATTTAGTAGGTTGCCCTACTATGAGCAGTTATAAATTGTTCATTTGTTTGATAGTATGCATATTGGAAAGAATATAACAGAGACATTATGAAAAATATTGGATGGAAGGCGTGACAAAGAAAAAATTGTCAAAATATGTAGTGACATTCAGGATTCCAATCATGCAATGATAAATGTCATTCAATCAAATAGCCATGGAGACCAGATTAATATAAGTGACCTTCCTTGGTTATTAACGGACCAGCAAAGCAATGCTGTAAAAGAAGTCATATGAAAAATTCGATTTCCCACAGGATTTGCTGCGAACATAAACAATCTCATATCAAAGAAAAGTGAATTTGGGCCAGGGATGAAAACGCATGATTGGCATACCTTCATTAAGGTAATTCATGTTCTTGTGTTTTTATTATGTATTTAAGTACTGCACATACGTGTACTTTTCATTATATTACAAAAAAATGAAAAGATAATTTTATAATTGTTGCAGTACGTTCTACCTCTATCTCTCCCAGACGACTTTGAGGATAATGTCAAGCAAGTCATATATGATCTTGGAAAATACATGAGGTAAGTAGTGATATTTGTTTAGTTCGTTGTATAGATATTATATTTGCGATTTGTTTTACTTCTTATGTAATATATTTTTTTGCGTCTTGAATACCTTGTAGGTGGTTGTCATATAAAGAAATCCATAAAGATGATATAAAATATTGGAAGAGAAAAATTCCTCATTTAATGTGTGAAATGCAAAAGTGTCTACCTCCAGCTTTTTTCAATGCACAAGAACACTACCTCATACACCAAGTTGAGGAGATTGAATTGTGTGGACCTGTACACACTAGGTCAATGTGGATGGTTGAGAGGCACTTGAAATTTTTGAAGGCTTTGGTTCGACAAAGAGCACATACTGAGGGTTCTATGGTGGTTGGATATATGGTATACCAGACTATGGTGTACATTTCTGAATATCTTCCTAAGTTTGCAGCAAAGATCCACGTGGATCGCATTTGGGATCCCAACACCACTAACAAATTCGAAGGGGAGTACTTGACGGGGAAAGGTAGATTGAGGAAAGTGAGAGGTAATTATAAGATGTTATTGTAGTTAATTAATTCATAATCTTCAAAATAAATCGATTGTTAGACGTCTATTTATTTTTTGTACAGTTGGTCGAGAGTGGGATGCACTACATTTGTATATTGCAAACAATCTTGATTGGATGACGGTATGGATTGAACATTGTCAACATTTTGGACACACGTTAACATGGGAAGGTGTGGCTTCATTGGTTAAAGAAGCACATCGTAATGGAGATTCCAATGTTACACAAAGGGAAATTGATTTAGCATATGGTTTAAGAGATAAACAGGTACGTATAAATTTATTAATCACCCATATGTTTATCAACTCACAATGCAATAAATTTTACATGTTTGACATATCACAGGTCAAACACCACAACGCTATGTGCTGCAATGGTCATAAATTTTGCATAAAAAAGGTGGATGACACGAAGAAAACTTGTGATTCTGGCATCACTGTAGTCTTTGAGGTGACAAATATTTCATCGAGAAATGACATTCATCCTTAACATTCTCAAAATCGATACTATGGCATTTTGGATGATATACTTGAGTGTGACTTTAATTCCTTCAAATTAGTTTTGTTCATCGTCAAATGGTACAGGCTACAATTGAATAAAAATGATCCTGATAGAACTGTTATTGAACATGATAATGGTTTTATAATGCTAAATACAAGGTCATTTGAAATAGTTGGGGATGAGCCCTATGTTCTTCCAAGCCAGTGTGAGCAAGTATTTTACTCAGAGGTTCCACATAAATCGGGTTGGTCATTTGTTGTTCGACATGATCCAAGAGGAAGGTCGATAAAGCCCTATGTTCTATTTTACTCAGAGGTTCCACATAAATTGGGTTGGTCATTTGTTGTTCGACATGATCCAAGAAGAAGAAGAAGAAGAATGAAATGTATGATGTATGCGATTAGTATATATTTAATATTGACTTCTTGATAGAATTTTTTTTACATAATTAATTCATTCTGTTTTGAATTCTAATGCCATTACATAATTAATTCATGATGCACCTTTTAATATGGAGATGGAGATAGGGAGTGTGACTATGTATGTGACAAACTGTGTTTATTAATGGAAATTGGATTGTTTATTAGCTATGTGACTATTTATGTGACCATTTAGGAATTAAAAAATTTACAATGATTTTGATGACAACATCTTTTTATTATTTAATACTCTTTTTGTCTACAAAGTTCATGTTGTTCATGTTGTGTACGATGTAATTTCGCTAACGTTTTTTATATTTTTTCTTTGTCACAGGCCGACATGGATCCATCACATATCACAGACAGAGATGTACCTTGCGACACTTCTACCGAGCAGGTAAACCTCATTGTAATTGTACAAATTAGGTAGAAGCGAACTGTTACATTATTATGTTCTTTTTTTTAGTGATTTATACTAATTTTATAATTGTTAATGATATTCTTGACACAGATGGATGTTCGGGGAAAGGGAAAGGGAATTGCAGTACCTGAGCACCTTTCTATGGATGTGGAATCATTAGGGTTAAGCAATGATGACCCTGAAGATCCCACAGACCTTGTAAAATTCTTTAAAATACCTCTTATAAAAATTAGAAAAGAGATTGTTTCTTTGGCAGTCATGCATCCTACCACTGATGAGATACGACAGAGGGTGGAATTATTATATAAGACAGCAGAAAACTTGCAAGTAAGCAGTAATGAAAGTTTTAATTATAACAAAAGTTCAATAATGGTTTATATTTTATTCTCTTTTATGTCATTAACTAAAATATGTATGTATTGTTTTTACAACAATTTATCTGCCCTCATGAAAGTCATTCCCACGATCAGGGTGTTGTAGGATCTTCAGGTGATTACGATTTTCTTGTATTATCACTTGCTTGGCTTATCACTCTGACTACCCAAAACACATCATACTTGATACTGTCAATTTTCAAAATAAAGGTTCATCCTTGTTTACAATTCTTGCACTTTTCATATATTTAATGTTTGATATATTTAATGTATTATTCTTTGGGTGTTGTCAATGTTACTGTGCAAATGTCGTCGCCGCCTCATCAGAGGTCACCCTCACCTGTATTGCCGACTACAATGTCGAAAACACGTAGCATGCAAACATCCTCTAGTGCACGTCATATTGGCCCGCCCACCGTTGTTAGATCCCTCTTTTGCTCTATCTTCTGTCATGTGTTTATTTCCCTTCAAGCGTTCTTTCTTGAATTCTTATGCCATTTCATAGTGGATTCATTTTTTGCAGGAGGAGATGCACATGAGGATGTGCCAAAGGGGACTACTACTGATAGCATACCATCATTTCCTGGATCTTCTTGTATTGCTAGTATAGGAATGTTGCAGGCCACATTGGTGGTGAGCGACGAAGAAATGCTTCCCTTAAAGATACAAAAGGTTCCAGGTATTTTAAAATTATTATTATATATACTCTAATTGTAATTTACTTTATGATCACTCATTTTGGACTAATGATCCCATGAATTTTTTGCAGGCAATGATATTTTCTATAAACATCTTAGTGACACTACATTGCAGATATTTGGCCCCACCATACGTAAAAGGTGGTACATCATATGTGAACTAACCCTAATCCACTTTTGATTTCATATCATTGTTGGAATAGTTTACCTTTGATCCATTTCTTGAAGTGTAATAAATGTAGCTTCAGTTCATTTCTGAATCTAACAAGTTTGTTTTTGCTTTAAAAGGTGGAATGACCAAGAAAAATGGTTAAAAGATGAATTGACAAACCAAATGGTTGAGTGGTTTGGAAATGACACCTTTGACAAAACCAAGCTCCTTGAAAAAGCTAGCATATATCTAAAGTATGTGAGGGACCAATACAGGATCCATTTGGAGAGGAACCTAAAGTATGAGCGTCCCCCCATGATTCCAGAGAGGGAGTGGAAGGACCTGATTTTGGATGCCAAGGAGAGAATTGAAAGGAAAAAAGGAAATACACCACTAGATGCCAGAAGAAGGTACGGAATACTATTCAGAATGTAACTATGTACTAATTAATTACTCTTTATATTTATATCATCTAACATATTTCAAACTTTTTATAGACTGAGTGACATGTCAAAGGCAACCAAGGCAAGGCAAGAAAAGCATGGGCAACACAAACTCGGCTTTGGTGGTTACATGAAACTTGTTGCACGAATTGTAAGTATCTCATGTAAATGAAATATTGCATCAAAATATTAATAAATTGCAAACGTTTTTTTTAATCAAACAATGCAAGCAAAATTCATGGTACCAAGCAAAAATGCAGGGCTTTGAATTCAATAGAGCACCCACAAAAAATGATAAGAGAATTGCCTACCAGCAAGGCTATTCAGCCATGGTTGATCAGCTACGAGAATTGAGTGGGCATACACAACATTTGAGTGCATCCGTCACACAGGTAAATATGCTAAATGGAAGTTGTTTCAAATTGAATACTTTACCAATAATCTAATTGATGTTGAGTTCCAACATAAAGTGACTATATTTGTTTTAAATAAGCAAGCAATGATAACAATGTGCATGTCATTGGAATGCAGCCTGCTAATTGTGAAACACCACCTGCACATGAAGGTTCGGATGTGCATCCCAGTAGTGGAGGTATTCATTTGCTATTCAAATTTATTTATTTAGCTATTAATACAATTAAACATCTTAATTTGTAATTAGAGTAGTAATTAATGTAACCTTTTTTGTTAATATTTTAGAGCATGATCTGGGTACACAACATCAAGAATGTGATGTTCCCCACTCAGGTAAAGAGGACCACTGTTATTGCTTTAAACAAATGTAATTGCAATTGGTGTTCAACATTAATGTAACCTTTAGTATTTCAACTCCAATAGATCTAGAGGGTGTTCAGCATGTTGAGGTTGAGGCTACACAAAAGGATGTGGCCCCATCAGGTAAAGAGCACAACAATTATGTTCTCTAAATTAATGAAATACTTGTAACAATAATTTTATTTTTTTTGAATTTAACCCTTTTCTTTGTTATTGCAGAGGACCCCTCTTCGCTTCAGCGTCCTCGTCCTCAGTATAGGACTAGGCATACATTGAGATCACGAGCAGTTGGCGGAACATCTGCAGAGGGGGGAAATGATGAAGAAATCGATGTTCCATTTAGTCTTTTCATAGCTTCAAAGAAAAAACAAAGAAAGAAATGATTGTAATCCAACTTATTTGATAATGACTGATTTTTATGTGTTAGTGAATGTACTAGTTTGCTAATTAATGGTTATGGATGATATGTGTTAATTAATATTGATGAATGTTGCGTGTTAATTAATGTTAATCAATGTTATGTGTTAATGAAAGTTATGTGATATTAATGAATGAATGCTATATTTTATTAATGGTAGAAAGAATGAATGAATAAATGTTATAAGATGTTAACGGGGAATTTAGAGTGATGTTAGGGGGGGGGGGAGGGGCCAAATGAGCTTTCACCTTCACGTGGTTGGCCCTGTTAAGTAGAGAATATTAAACTATTCTAGAAACCAAGCGAAGCTCAACAAGGTAACACACTTTTCAATATTTCATTATGTTGCACGATTAATCTTATTGAATAATGTATATTGAATCTTAATTGCAGGGTCCAACAGAGCCAACACGAACAACAACACCACAAGTTGCTGGGTATAATGAACTCCCATATTGTCTTTTCTGTACACAAACAATATGAGTTGCTTCTAGTGTTGATATCCAAGGTGGGACTGCAAAAGTTATGAATATGCCTCATCCTTGTAAGTTTTTTTATTACTTGTTTGTATTGAATATGCCTCATCCTTGTAAGTTTTTTTATTACTTGTAAGTCATGAATATTGCTCTTTAGTTGATTAAAATTAAATGAAAATCTTTAATGAATACACAAAACTATATACACATGCAAGTGCACCATGGTTGAGATGGTGCAACTCCCTAGTCTCACTCTACGACTAAGCTCATGCCATATCTAAATCAAAGACATCTCAAATACATGGTCGGTGGAAAGCTGCAAAATGCCATTTTCATACATAAGCAAGACAAACACAATTGGGCACAATCACCAAGAGAACGGTAAAAAGTGTGTTTGAGATTGTATCATGGATGCTTTTAAGGATTGTATCATGGATGCAAAAAATCTCTTCATTAATCCTTGACTCATGATTGCTATAATACTTCTTTAGACTTCTCATGTCATTTGTTGCACTTCTTCACTATTTTGGACTGAGTTTCAACTATGTACTTGCCTTGACTTATGACTGTACCTAGCTTTGTCCTATCTTTGTAAGCTTCCTCTTTGAATTGTGGTTGTAGCTTTGATAATATTTGCCTTGACTTATGACATGAGTTTCCCTATGACTGCTATGCCTCTTGAGGTAATAAAGTGTTGTTCTTGTCAAGTTTTGACAATGCTGCAACAATAACGTGTTATTTGTTGTTAAGGTTTGAAAAGACCTTTTAGAAACTTATACGCTGCTCTTTTTCACTCAATAGACTTGATTACTGTCATTTTATTTGGTACTAGGTATGACTGCCTATTGGCTTTACTGTAGACTGCAATCTCTCTAGACTGTATTTTCTGAGTATTGTTGTTCTATACTTGACCATCTATTAGGAAAACATAGCTTGAAATGTCCAAAACAATTAATGAATGTGTTGGGTCTCAAATCAACAAATTGGATAGGTTCTAAGGAAATGCCAACTCCTATGGTCAAACCCTCCAATTGACTTGGCCAACTTATAGAGTGAACCTACTTGGTTACTAACTCTCTCACTTTAGGCTCTGTAGGACGTAGGCGGGTATACCTACTCACTAGTTGTTTTCAATGACTAATGCTTTTTATAGCAGATTAAGTATCTTGATCTGATTTCTTCTGTAGTTGTTTTTGATGTAGTTTTCTTCTATTTTATCAATATCACTTTTTTTATGACAATGCTTCTTTCGATGAATCTTCTTTATCTTGCATCAATGATATTGTTTCTTCGAAAGCCTTTTCTCATCGATGGGGGCCACCTCTGCTTTCTTCGATACTTTTTGTTGGTGGGACCATCCCTTTCGGTGAGTCTTTTTGCACCATAGTGTTATGTCCTCGAAGACCTTTTCTTGTTGATGAGAACCATCTCCACTTTCCTCGATATCTTTTATCGATGGAGTTACTATCTTCGATGAGTCCTTTCTGAAGTTCATCAGTGTTTGCTTTCTTTGATGCCCTTTTTATATCGATGAGACATCATTGGGTCTCATTGATACTGTTTGAATCTTAGATACTTCGATAGAATGCTTTTAGACTTGTTCGATAACTTATGGGTTATTACAGTATCAATGAAAATGATGATTTCTTCCAAAGAGAGATGGCTTCTATCGATGAAACCATGTGTATCGGAGACATGCCTTTTAGTCTCCTCGAAACTCATTCTCATCGAAATCTTTTTGCTGTCCGTCGGGTTTCATGTCGAACAGACTTTGGACTTCAGTGACTTCTTTTGTCCTCCCATTGAAACTCATATCCTTATCGATATCATTCATCGATGTAGTTTGCTTCTGTTTTCTCATTTTCGGGCCACCTCTGCTTTCTTTGATACCTTTTGTTGGTGGGACCATCGCTTTTGGTGAGTCTTTTTGCACCGATAGTGTTATATCCTCAAAGACCTTTTCTTGTTGATGAGAACCATCTCCACTTTCCTCGATATCTTTTATCGATGCAGTTACTATCTTCGATGAGTCCTTTCTGAAGTTCATCGGCATTTGCTTTATTTAATGCCCCTTTTATATCGATGAGACATCGTTGGGTCTCATCGATACTGTTTGAATCTTAGATACTTTGATAGAATGTTTTTAGACTTGTTTGATAACTTATGGGTTATTACGGTATCAATGAAAATGATGATTTCTTCCAAAGAGAGATGGCTTCTATGATTTAATTTCTCAAATCAAGATATTTTACTTAATTCAGATTTGATGCTCAACAAAATGACTACACTATCACCAATATATCTTGAAGATTTGACTACTCTTTAGATTATGATTATGACTGTCATGATATTTCATGAGACTGCTCTATCCCCATATGAAACCCTTTGTTCCCACAAATAAATGCTTTGAACTTGACTGCAACTTTATAGTGATCACTCTCTTTCTATAGTAAGCTTGTTACTTTCTCAACTTTTGATATATTGGAGGCTCCTAGGATGGTTTCTATCTTATAGTCACAATACCTTGCTATATTTTGCAGCTATTCTATGTTTATTTGTTTTCCACTCTTAACTCATAGGTCAACTGAATATGGTTCATCTTGGAATCAATGCACATCGGTTATAATCAGATTATATCAGTCTCCATGGTTGCAAGACCTGAAGAAGGATTCTTATCATCAATTAGATGCATACTTTTGGGAATATAGAAAGACAAAAAAATATATTAGAACCGTATTTTTTGTTGAGTCATAATATGATGTGTTAATTTAGCTAAATAAGGGAACCAATGTTGTATTAGGTTTAATTCCATGATGACAATTGAAGCTTGTTAGAGATTGGGGATTTGTAGCAGTTGGCTTGTTAGGTTATGTCACAATCCCATGAAGGTCCTTGTAAACCGTTAAT
This sequence comes from Cryptomeria japonica, assembly GCF_030272615.1. NCBI lineage: Eukaryota > Viridiplantae > Streptophyta > Pinopsida > Cupressales > Cupressaceae > Cryptomeria > Cryptomeria japonica. The sequence goes on from NC_081414.1 coordinate 240,590,488, forward strand.
GTCAGTAGACATGAGACTGTTATGTAACGAATTTGATCAGCTAAACCTAGAAGTTTTGTAACCAATGAATCAACTGACTCAAGTGTATGTTAGTTATCTTATGATGGTCATTTATGACCATTATTCTTAGTAGACATTAAGCAGTTCACTAGATAGTTGGTTAGTAAACCAGTGAGTTAGTTGGCTCAAGTGTATGCTATTTATCATATGATGGTCATTAATAACCATTATTGTTAGTACACATTAAGCAGATAGCTTGTTTAGATGGTTGGTAACTAGTGAGTTTGTTGAGCTCAAGAATTGGATGTACAAGTCGAGCAAGGGAGGTGAACACTAACAATGCATTGGTGCTTGTAATGTTAAAATTACTCAAAATTGAAACCAATAAACTATTGAAAGTAAACCAGAAGACAACACAAAATCTAGGCTCGAAACTTCCTGGTCTGTATATTGATATTAATTTTGAAAAGTATTACAAAATTCAAAGTATTCTCCATAAGACTAGAAAATCCCAGATATATTTCTGCAAAGTTTTCTTACAAATTCATGTGATCCCCCTTTTCATTAGTCCTAGTATCCATTTATATAATCATGGATGCATACAAGCTTCAGACCCCTTTTCAAAAAGAGATTGTTACAAACTGAAAATACTCCCCAAGAAACAGTTACAAGTCCTTTTCAGCATCTTCAGCCTCTTGCACTTTTTGCTCGGTTGCAACCTCTTGTAACTGCTTCAAAGCATCTTCTTCCTGCACCACATATTTTTTGGACCACTCTTGAAAAACATCATTGGTAGGACATGAGTAGCCAATAATCTTTTTCTTCAACTTTAATAGCTTTTTCCAAGAGTTCCTTAATTTCCTCACTTCTGACTCCAAGAAACCATAATGTGATTTGATATTTTCTATTTCCTCAATTGTTTTAACAAACAGTGAGGTGTCATCTTTATTTATTATTTCATTTACCCTTAGAGATAGATTAGCTCCTAACTCATCCAGCCATACCTGTTTGTCCTTTATCTGATTTTGGTTGGCAAAACCTCCAGGAAATAGTTCAAATTTGTGCTTAGTATACTCTTTTCTATATAAATTAGCCTTCCTTTCCACATTGGCTTTCCCTTCTGCCAGCTTTGTCAAACCTTTGGTCAATTCACATGTGGATTTGATAGTGGCATCGGATCCAGCTTCATCATAAGATACACACATGAATTCTAAATCTACTTCCCTCAAGATCCACTTATTTAGAATAGGCTCTAGAATGGTTGTCCTCATTTAACTCACAAAGAGTGTCAAAAATTCTCTTCATATTGCTATGTATCGTGGGAGCATCAACGGTATCAGCAAAACTCAAAATTGTAGCCTTTATCTTCTCCTCATACTTATTTGCAAATAAGGCCTGAGCCTGTTTCAACTTTTCCAATTCATGTTGATAAGTCTCAGCTGGTTGAAAACTAGAAGGCATAGGAGAAGGAGGGAATTCTATGATGGGACTAGTAGGTGGGGGCCTTGGTGGAGAAGAAGAAATTGCCAAGGTAGAGGACTCACCTCCTTGGTATTGTCCCATCAGCTGACTTTGAAGTTTGGCAATGATAGTGTCCTTGCTAGCTACCTCCTTTTTGGCTTCATTATAAGCCTTTAAAATTATTTCCAACCTAATTTGGAGATCAGCCTTTTCTTTTGCTTCCTTCTCTGCTACTACTACATTGAACTTAGCAATCTCTAAAATAGTACTAGCTGCTTCCACTACCCCTGTATCCTAAACTCTTCTGACTATCATAGCTCCTAGAAGGTTAGACTGTGAGGTATCTTTCCTTCTTCTACCTTCATCTCTTTTAAGGGGCCACATAACCAAAGAAGCGTCATCTTTGCTGAATACCACTCCCTTCATTGGCTTAGTTTCCTTTCTGACCGCTTCAAGAACCAATGCATCAACTATATCCCATTCAGGGAGGATTAGCACACCATCCTTATCCACCATCTCTCTTCCAGCCTCAGGAGTGATAGCTTTGAACTCAGCCATCATTTCTTGTTTAACCTCTTCCTCCACTTGGGTTGCATCCTTGAGAGGCTATTCATTTACCCTTTGCTCGCATCTGATCTTGAATTGATAAATATTTTGCTTCCATAGAAACTACTTAAAAGCTCCTGATGTGACAAAATTGTTGTCAGCTAGGAATTCTTCACTATCTTTTTTGACAGTAATGTCCAATTCTTTTCCCTATATCTCACCATCAGTTACATCCATTTCAGCATAGGGTGGTTGTTCTGGCATTCCTTCTTGAGTCTCATTGTAGGTGTAGGCAATTTCGCCCAAAATCCCCAATTGTATCAATTGCTCAACCACCGCTTTCTCATCTCCTATATGAATAGGGGACTGAGATGGAGAGTACTGAGGGTCATTAGTTTCAATTTCTTTACCTGTCCTCTGCCTCTTAGGCGAATCCTAAATCTCAATAGTATCTTCAATGGCCCTTTTCCCTCTAGAAGTAGAAGGTTCACCTGTTACTGGCATCATTACAGTATACTTAGATCTCTTGTGCATTATATAATCACCTGGTGGAATAGCCTTAGCAAAGGCAGGCTTGGCTAGGACCAATTTATCCCAATCAAGATCATTCTGCATTATGGCTTCTCTTTTTTCCTTCAGGGTTTGCATTAAATATTCAAAATAAAGAATTAAGAATTTAACCTTTTCTTCAAAAGGGGTAAAACTAGAGAGAGGATCATAAATAGAATCAAATTGATGGATAAAGTCAAGGGCTTTTCTATATGCAATCCACTTCTCCTTCCTCAACTCCTGCTTATCTAGACTAAATTCATTCCTGATCAAATCTTCAGGGAATTGGAATTGGTGAGGCCTGATTTTACAAATTGCTCTCTTCCTAAACATGTCGTTGAAGAAATCTTCAAGGTCGGCACACCTTGACACTGTAGTTGATAACATGTATGGTTTAAAGAATTCTTCAAAATACTTCCATCCACCTTTGGTAATTACAAAATGATGAGCCATGGTGATGGTTGGGAAAATTGTCCCTTTACCCCTCATAGTTAACTTCGCCTCCTGCACTCCTCCAATCTATCTTAATACTTCTACAATCCCTATCTTTAATGGAACCTGATAGGGCAGTAGATAAGGGGTACCCCTAAATCCAAACACTCTAAAAATAGTCGAAACAGGATATAGATACATATCTCCCTAGTTATAGACAATCTTAATATCCTCTACAAATTCTTTGGGCCTAAGGAATTCCAAAAGAGCCTTGGGAATCCTAGGGTTTTTTGCACACAAGAGAACTCTAATTTTAGATGCAAAGCATCTATCAAACTTCAGATAACTTGCATCCTCTCTATCCCAAGATAGAACAGTACTCCACAATTGCACTGGCATCTCCTCTTTATCCTTGACCTTAACTAGGTCCATCTCTTTTGCAAAATAATCAGCCCCTTTGAATAGAAACATATGCATCAACAAGGAATACCATCCAAATGGCTTGTCTACCTTACCATTCTTAATTCCTACTAAGCCTGCATGGATAGCATCAGAGAGGAAAGGAGAGAAGTCAAATGTTATGGTCAGGGAAGGGTTCAAAATTTGGGCAATCATTAATATATAATGGACAGGCATGTTTTTCTCAGCATCTTCTCCAAAAATTTGACACAGTGTCCAGTACATACCCTTAGCTCTCAAGGTAAATAAATTCAGGGAAAATGGCTCCATTGTGCTAGGGCCTACAACTATTAATCCCCCTATTTTGACAAAAAATTCTCTTAATGGGCCACTCCTAAGATGATCTCTTTGGGCATTGTAAACTTGGGTTAATGCCTCAAAATCAATAGGCTCAAGGTAGCTGGAAGCTTCACTAAGCTTGAAGACATTCCTAAATTCATCATCTTTGATTTTGACAAGGGTTGATCCCTTTATGTTTCTAATGCATTTGGCAGCAAGGTCATAATTCTGCGCAATTAGGGTCAATAGATCTACATCCATGAAAACACCTAGGACCACAAGCTTCCCTACATCTAAATTCCAGATACTATTCATAGGGGAAGGGGCATGTCTCTGACCAAAACCCACTTTAAACAAACTAAGACCGGATATCCCTATTTTAGGGTCCCTCAACCAATTTTCTTTATCATATAAACCATCCCCAATTTTCAAACGGGGGTTTTTTGGCACTAACTCCTTGGCCCTAGCCCCGACATTGGTCGACATGGTTAACTGCTCAAGAAAGTCATCACAAATATTTCGGTCCTAGTAATTTACCTTCCCTGTTAATTCTCTTCTGGGTCCCATTTTAGGAGTATGCAACTAAGTCAATTATTAATCAAAGCAATTTTCTAATAGGACAAGACCACAATTCAACAATCTTTAAGCAATAGGTAAACAAAGAGCAAGAGAACCTGATTTCAGTTTGCAAACTTCTGCTCTGCACCAGCTCTCTCTACAACTTCTTCTATGAAATGATACCCTCGTTCAATTGATGTGGGGATATATACGACAATTTGGCTCCTTAACTGCAACATTAACACCGCACGCTTCGGTCGTCCCTTCAGAATTGAATTCATGAAAGAATTCAAAAATTTGGCTCCAACAGATCAAAATTTCTCCTAGTATTTTTCATTTTGCTCTTTCGTTGTTTCATAGAGCTTAAAGCTCTTGCATGTTCATCTAGCGAAAAGACACCAACCATTGGATCAAATAGAACTTGCACCACTTTTACCCTTTTGACTCTTCCTTGTTGGCAACAGGCTGAAAATCCTTTCGCTATTTTGCAATGGGTAACCATCTTGCATCTTGACCTCATGAAGTTGTACTAGCTATTTGATCAACTGAAACTTGATCAATCTTTACATTGTCCTAACCTAGCGATTTATATCACTAACCGCATTCAAAACGGTTAACGCTAACCATTTTCACTATTTCGCGAACGGTAACCATCATGCATTTAAAGGTTGCAAAATAACGCCCGTCGTTAGATCCTTCTTGAGATGTCCTTCCTTTAACAACCTATTAGAACTGGTAGACGTGGGCCCTCTGAATCAATGCCATTCACTTTGGCATTTGATCCCTCTTGAACTGATGTGTCAACTTCCTACTCGCTGAAAGACTTCAGCGGGATCCACTTCTAAAATGCCACCTGTGCCTGACAGGTCACCTCTTTGTCTTCAGTTTATATCATTTTGTTTGTTGGGCACACCACTTGGTTGCCAAGTTTGTTCTTTGTTTTACATGATCTGGAGGACATGTGTAACCTTTTGATTTGCGATCCCTACCTCCTGGACTGCTCACTTGGAATGCCATGTCATTTCGCCACTTAGCGAAAACTAACTCTCGAGCATCTTTGGGTTACGAATCAACGTAGACCGTTGATTATTCTCTGAACCACTCACTCTTTACTCGTTAGAAAACCCGCCGACTTCTGGGACCCGCTACAACCTTTCGCTATTTCGCAATAGTTAAAACATGTGCGCTTTGATCTCACGAAACAACGAGGGCCATCTGATCAAATAGAACATGATCGGTCTTTAATCTTCAGATGAAGCTTGGACGTTGGGCCCACCAAACCCTTTTGCTATTTTGCAGAAGGGTAAAACTCGGTTATCTTTATCTCGCAAAACAACGCAGGGTGTCAGATCTCAGGGAATTGCACTGCTATTACTCTTTCTACTAACCACTTCACCCGGGCCCACCATCTTTTCGCCATTTCGCAACTTGTAAACCACGAGCATCTTTAGGTTGTGAATCAACGCAGGTTGTTTATCTCTTTCCAAACCGATTGCCCTTTAGCCAAGAAAGAAGTCCTCATCGCTGGGTCCCGCCAAACCTTTTCGTTACTTCGCGATAGGTAACTTTCAGACATGTTGAGTTCGCGAATCCACGTGGGCCATCCAATTGATTGAGAGTTGCGCTACAATTACAAGGCCCGATGGTCATTAGAAAAGGCAATTTAAAGGCGAATAAAAATTAAAACATTTAAAAGGACTGCCTAGGTAAAAAACAACGAGGGGAACACTTTGCATGACAAAAGGACCCATTACTTAAGTGAATAAAGTAACACGGAAATAGAATTATAAGGGTTTTTTCTCAGACATTTTGAAAGTGATTAAACCTAAACCCTAAACCCTCTTTAGGACCCAAAGCAATAGAAGTCACAAGGCCATACCAGACCCAAGAATATCATAGACAGCCAATTATGGAAAAGAATACCTATTTTTTAAACAGTGATAACAGTAACCTCTGAACCTTTATCTCTTCCCTCAAAAATGAAACTTGTCATTTGAATTCCTTTCTCATATTAATTAGCTTAATAATATTTGTTCAATGTTTTTTATCGTTAAAAGATTACCTTCCTTTTAGATAAATTAGTTAGATTCTTATTATGTTGAAGAACATTTAGTTAGTTTTCTCCTTCAACTGAAGTAGTTATGTTTTATTTTGAAATGCTCAATTTTTCATCTTAATATAGATCACAATTTATTTTCTTTAAGTATGGAATTAATGGAATATTACATATGGTATCAGAGCAACCAGTTCGACATTGAACCTCAGGCTTTCCACCTATAAACAAAACTATATACATATGCAGGCGCACCATGGTTGAGATAATATGCATGCGCACTATATACAAAACTATATTCACAAGTAAATCTTTTATTCAAATCCACAATATGAAACACGGAGTTTTACTAGAAGAACACAAGTAACCTTATCTCCTTTAGATAATATCACAAGCAACTGCCTACAGAAAGATATAGTAATCCACAACATATACACAAAGGAAAGATGACTGATTATATTATGTATGTTCACAAAATGGTACAATAGTAAGCCCGAGGCTATATTCTACTTCTTCTCTAACGATCCTTATTGTTACAAAAATTCCCTCATTTATATGAGGGTGTACATTGTCACCAAGCATCGTGGCTTTTCAGCACATAACTATTAATTAGCACTTTTGTTAACAAACTAGAAGATAAACAAGTTCAACATTCCTATGTGTTCGTTGTACTTATCATCTTTATACATTAGAACGTCATTGTTTAGTGTCCTCATGTCGCTTTCTATCTGGAAATGATTGGATAGAATATTGTTAACACAAAGTGACAAATCTTTGTCCCGATCCAACTCTGCTACTACTCAATTCTTCTCATCATTGAACTCTTATTTCCACTGTTCCAATGATACTAACTCACCGTTACTGTAAAAAGAGGGCACCCTAGGGGTATTCCGATCGTCCAGCCTCCGATGCTCTTTCCTTAATTGATTTGCCAATTTATCATGAGACTTCAAGTGAGCCTCGGCTTCAATTTTCTCACCTGGATTAATTAGACTGTTGTCATTCATCAAGCCTTCCAACTGAGACTTGAGCCTTTCATGCTCTTTCAAATCTCTGACTGTTCCAGTGTATGTTTTCCAATAGATTTCTACAACTTGCATCATACTTCTGAACCTATGTTCAATGATCTCTAGAATCAACTTATCCATCTTTTGCTCTACCTTTTCTACTTGCCGAGATGTCTTTTCAGCCCTATTCCTCCAATACATAGCGTCTGTCAAGGCATCCATGGCATCTCTGTCAACACCGTATGTCATCCCTGTTTGACTGGTACCTGTATCAATCTGAAGCAATCTTGCTTGCAGCCTCTGTTTTTCTTCATCGGTTTTCTCATATAGGCTTTTGTATGTAGAATTTTCTCGAACCAGAAACTCTATCTAATCTTGGTTCAGTTTAGCAACATCCAAATTTAGTTTGGCAGTTGTTCTAGGGTCAGTCTTTCCAACCTGCTACACCTTCAATGTCCAAAAGCTTCTTTTGTATCAACCAATGTAGGTCTTTTATCTTTGGGATAGATAGCCCACTGTAGAAGAGCCTTCTGATCTGGATCATATCCTGATCCTCTAAAGAGTTTATCAATCTCTTTTGGCATCATTTGCCTACTTGGGTCCTGTTTCTTGAGGAATCCATCAAACAACAAGGCAGAGTTCATGTTGGCATTTTTTATGTTTATGTTGTGTTTGTCATTGATGGACACACACTTGCATTGAGATCCTCTTTATATGTATGAGTTAGAGCATAACCGGTATTTGTTCCAATCGGTATGTTGTATTATAGTCTTTAGACTATTGATGTTTTGTAGAATGTGTTTCCCAGTCTGAAGCGGCATGTTGACTCCAAGCGGTTCGAGGGATTAAAGCGACATAACACATTTTTACCAGTCTTCATTTTTGTCAAACCGGCAACCGGCATTTTGTATGAACCGGTAATACTTTGTGATGAGTTACCATCCACCGATTGTTTGATGGTGCCGACACATTAACAGTGCTTTTTGTGTCATGGTACCAAGTATATCCAGGTTCATTGAACCTAGGAAATTGTAATGTAATCCTATTGGACCAACATGAAATCAGATTCCTTTATAAGAACATCGTGTCTAGGGTTTTAGGTTGTTGATGTGGATATAGCGAAAGTTTATGTTGTTGCTAGGGTTTAAAGGTGATTGAGGTGTTGGAGAGAATATGAATGTGTAGAAGACTGAAGTAATGCTGGAATGCATTAGGAACGAGCTACCAAGGATCTAACCAAGTAGTCTGTGCAACTAGCTAGATCAAACACTTGTTGATTACTCACATCTTTGACAAGTTTACTGCCCTTAATCAGGTAGGCCCAAAAGCCTTTTGTAAATCCTCTAACAAGGTGGTTCACATTTGTGGATCTAAAATCCTCTAGCAAGGTAGTCTTTAATCAAATTTATCTCCTAACAAAGATTGAGATTCCTAACAGGATCTGTTCTGGTAAAGAACATTGTAAGGCCTTAACCGGTCTGACCTTAACAGGTCTGGTTCCTATTCTGTAGATAGTTACTTGTGGGTTCCATCTCACCATGGTTTTTCCCATTTGGGTTTCCATGTCAAAATATCTTGTGTTATGGTGTTTGTGCTTCTGTGGGTGAATGCATTATTAGCTATTTGGTTTGCATACTTGTTAACCAGTTTGTCTACTAAATTGTTTTACCAGTTTACTGTCAGTCTTGCAAAGTGTTTAAGTGCAAAGATTTTTGGCATACTAATTCACCCCCCCTCTTAGTATTCATTAGTTCATGTCCCATCCAGAGTATAATAGCACACCAGCTTCCTTAAGCAATTGTCTTCCCTTCTCAGGTGTCATTTCTCTCATCACAAGATCCATCTCCTCTTGTAACTTTTGAAGTTGCTGCTCTTCTTCACTATTTCTCATTTATTCCTAATTTGAGATCCTTTATGTTGATAGAGGAATGCAGTGAACTCCTTGGAAGCAATGAAGTCACTATCAGCAATGAAATCCTAATGCTCCAGGAATCTGATGTCAGCCACTTCTCGGACATTCAATTGTCCTGTTGCCAATTCTATCGATGTATCCTATGCATAACTAGGGGGTAATCCTCTCGAGGAGTGAATGGAACGATGCCAGATGTGGAAGCAGGAGACATATGAGCCAAAGGCTCTGTATTCCTAATAGTATCAATGTAATCCCTAAAAACATGAGGCGGGACTCCCTCAAGTATTTCCAATTCATGCTCCACAAGTTTGTTGGCCAACTCCAAGGGGTCTTCAATCTTTTGTAGCACGTTCTCATCCATTTTCCTTCTATAAAGCTTCCATTTATAATCCTGCATTGCTTTCTCAAACTTTATTCGCTTCACTCTGGCCTCTTCTCTGCCAATGTTCTTAATGAGGTCATCCGGTAGGTAAGATTTATGCTCTCCAGCCTTCAGCTTTTGTGATGATCGGACTATCCTTATGTATCCTTTAGGATCAAAATTGGGCCTTGGATCCCCCATAGCCATGCCATAATAATCCAATTTTTTCTGCAGCAGGCCATAACTCTTTGAACTTTTCACAATAAAATCTGAAAATACTAACAACCCAGGTTCAATTGATTGTTTTCCATGGCTTGTCAGATATTTTGTACTCACTATTGACAGTTGCCTCACAATTTCCAGACAAGCCACTCTGTTAGGGACTGTAAGTGGTAGTAAGTATGGTCTCCCTTCGAACCCGTATACCCTGACTTGTGTGCAGTCTGAAAAACAATACCAATCTCCCCAATTGTGTTCAATTGAGGGATCTTCAGCAAAATCTTTTAGTCTTAGGAATCTTTGAACCTCTAGTGCAAGGGCATGATCGCATGGGCATCCCAACAGTCTATATAATGGCTTGACAAAGAACTCCTCAAAATGCCAATATTGATTATTCACATACCTCTGGTCCCATGAAGAAACCCATAGTTGCACTGGTTTTCTCATTCCAGTATTGTCATATGTCCTGACACATAACTCTTCTGGCCATAACCCTTCATCTTGGCCCACATACAATAGCATATGCATAAGTAAGGAATAATGCTTGAAATGAACATTGATGGCATCCCCCTTTAACTTTTCTAACCCATGATTCAAAACCTCAACCAAATAAGCAGAAAAATCAAAGAAGCGGGGGTCCTTAGACTGCAAATCGGCACAAATGACCATGGTTGTAATATCCATCAAAGGATGGGCTTTTATCCCTAGCACTTGGGCAACACGGTAATAGGTATACTTGAAATATGGATGGAAAGAGTTGACATCATAGGGAGCTTTGTCATCCTAACCTAGTGGCACTAAGGACCCTACATTCCTAGGTCTATGTATAGGGAGTCTCCACATTTTGTAAATGTGCTCTAGGTTAAAATATTCACTTGTTAACTTCTTGAGGTCAATCAATTCTTCAAATCCCCAATCCAACTCGAACACGGTGTCAATAACCTCCTTTGTGATTGCAATAATTGGCTCACTCATGTAGTTATATATGGTCTTGGTTTTAGGGTCATATTTGTTTGCCAATGCCTTCATGAGCTCCACATTCATGAATACATTAGCCACAACCAACCTTCCTAAGTTCAATCGCCATAAATTGTTGATAGGTTGAGGGGCAACTCTTTTGTTGTGCCCATATATGAATAATTCATACCCTCTCAACTCTGTCCATATGTCTCCAAGATCCTCAAACCAGTCCTCCAGGCCTTCCTCATCAGCTCTAATCTTCTTGGACCTCAAACTGGATGATGGGCACTGGTCAATCAGGTCCTGGGCCAAAGAACACCCTTCCCTTTTCTGTCTTTTAGGTTTTTCTTCTGCAGTGATAGGTTCTTTTCCCTTTCTGGTCTTATTAGTTTTAGATGATGATTCCATTTGAATTTTGAAAAAGAGGTTTGTGTGCAAACAACTTACTTGGAATTACTGAGCTTTATTTGTGAATTCGCCTAATTCCTACTTTCAGTTCATCGCCTGTGATTTCCTTAATGTCATGTCCTTTGATGGTTGATCCACTACTTATGGCATATTTAATCAGTTAGTAATGGCGCTTTGGACAACGATCACTTAGGCACATGTTTGAATTTAAAGGTGATGTGACCTTCCCTGGGATTTGTTTATGATTTTTGCGGCAATCAATAATCATTTCGATGAGGATATGTCTTTCGATCATTTGTTTCTTTAGTCCATCGATCTCTTTGTTTCTATCAACAATACTTTTGTTTCGAATATTACTTCGATCAAGTATTTTTTCCCTTCATCGAAATACTATATTCGGTCAGTATGGTTGTCTCCTCATCGAAACATATCTAATATCCATCGGGTCTTATGTCGAAGAAACCTTGGGCTTCGATGTCTTCCTTTATTTTTCCATCGAAATACTTCTTTCATCGATATCACTATGCCTCTTCGATGAATGAGTCTATTATCTCACCGAAGCTTTTCTTTATTTTCCCTTATCGTTCTTCACCGATAAAGTTACATCGGCAAAACCACGCATATCGAGAACATGCCTTTTAACCTCCTCGAAACCTATATCCTCATCGATATCTTTTATTGATGTAGCTTCCTTTTGTCTGATCGATATTATTCTTTCGATGAAAATGCTCCTTTCAGTGGGTCCTTTTTATGTTGCACCGATAGTATTATTTCCTCGAGAACTTTTCCCGTCGATGAAGACCCTCTCTACTTTTGTCGATGAAGTTTAACCTCCTCGAAACCTATATCATCATCGATGTCTTTTATCGATGTAGCTTCTTTTTGTCTGATCGATATTATTCTTTCGATGAAAATGCTCCTTTCAGTGGGTCCTTTTTATGTTGCACCGATAGTATTATTTCCTCGAGAACATTTCCAGTCGATGAAGACCCTCTCTTCTTTCTTCAATATCTTTTGTTGATGACGTTATTATCTTCGGTGAGTCCTTTCAGCTTTTCCTTCCTTCGATGGCTCTTTTATATCAATGATAATTATTATTTTTTTATAAAAATGATCATCGTCGGAATTACGACGAATACCAAGCTTTCGACCGACAACTTCTTTGACCGTCGACAGAGTCCATTGGATTGTCGAATTTCCGATGGGCATGGCATCGTCAACCAATCTAACGCCAAGTTTTCGACGGTGGATTTTTTCGACACTCCGATGAAAATTCGTCGAAAATCCAACAAACGGTCATCGGAAATTAGCTCCGAATGTACTAGTGACATATATATACATATACATAGGTATATGTATATATGTATATGTATGTATATGTATATATATGTATGTATGTATATATATATATATATATATATATATATATATATATATATATATATATATATATATATATATATGTATATGTATATATATGAGTGGCAAGCGAATATAATGCCAAACGTATTTGCGGATCATGCTTTATTGTAAACAGGGAATGCATATTAAATGCAATACATCGTTGTCATGCAAAGTGCAGTTGGTAGAACCAAACTGCAATCAAGTATTATGTGCCAAGCTTATCGCATGTTAAAAGGAGTTGACAAGTGAACTCCACTTTGCATAGAGTAAATGCCACTAAGACTTGGTGGTCACAGTAGTGAGAGTAGTAGTAAATGCGACTCCTAGGAAACTATGAGTCAAGGAGAAGTTGATATTAATGTCGACTCTTGCAGTAAACAATGGAATTTGATATGGTTACGGACTTTAGCAAGTGGAGTTTAGTTTAACTTAAAACACTCTACATATAATACATTGTTGTGTGTGAGGAGGTACGTGGAGAATTTAGAGAGGAAATAAGTCTTTTGGCCAAGTTAGTTGTTAGACATGGCATGAGAAACTTGAACAATAATGTGACTCACCCAAAAAGATAGGAGACAAAATATCTGAAGTTTAGTATAAAATGGAAACTTAGCTCATGATAGCAAAAAGGAAAAACAATACCAGAGACCAGAGAATTCATACACAGGCAGTGACATTCTTGTGAACTTGGAAGAGATAGAAGAAGTTTCGGAGCATTTCAAAAAAAGAAGGAACGCAGTAAGAAGACTTCTATAGGTGGATTTGCATCTAGTATTTCAAATATGAAGCTTGAATTCACAGGTAGGTTCTTAATCAAGCAGTTTTTTCTATATATTGAGAAGAAAAGAATGCTATTATTTTGAAATCTGCTTGTTTAGATCAATATAAAAGAAAATAATTAGACTTAGATTTAGTTCCATGCATTAGAAGTCATAATGATTCTTTTTGAAATGAAATATCATATTATTTAATACTCATTGAAGGAAATTATTGAATTTAGATAGCTAAGTACGAAAATCATTGAAAACATAGATTAAGATCGAAATAAATATGTTATTTAAAAGAATGTGTACTCATTTTCTAATCAATTATATTTAAAGATACATACATGCGTTACACCTTATTTTAATACTTGTTTTTTATTTACTTTTCAAAATGGAAGTGAAAGATTGTCTCTTTTCAGATATATATTTGTTTATCCATGAAATATTTCTTTCCTGTTCGATATAATTGGTTGTAACGAAAGATTGACTCTTTCTATTTCTATTCAACAAAAGATTGTTTTCTTTAAACTTGTATTTTTATCATGCAAGAAATAGGAAGCTAGAATTTTTTAAAATGAAAGATTGTCTTCTTTATATATTTATTCTAGATTCATATGAACAAAGCTAGATAGGATTGTGTTTGTGGAAAGTTACCTTCCAGGACGGGTGCCGAATGTGGGTTATAGAGAGAGAGTTTGCTTTTTCCAAACTATATTTTATTGCTATGCATGGCATTATACTCGATCGAGTAACCAATTGACCATTGAAATAGATGGATTTCTTTATTTATCCACTCTACCATATCCTTGATTGATCTTGCTTCTTTCTTTATTGAATTAGAAAATGGAAAATGCATGTATCATTCTAGGCACGCACCAGATTCTATCTTGTCTATCGAATTCTTTTAGCTAAGCAATTCGTGCAGGGTCGGGTATTCTTGATTGACCAAGAATTTCGGAGAAGTGTAAACTTCAAGGTTGGGTGGAAAAAGAACTTGAATCTTGTTCTTGTCTTCATTCTAAAGATTGTATTGAAGATAGCTTGGATTGTAGATCAAAGGATGCATCTCTTCCTTTTCTTTATGTTTTGTTATTGAAACTTAAGGCATTAGAAAAGCCTAAATATTGTATGTAGATATGAATAGGATACTACAACATTTCCTTATTGAATAAAGAATCTTTATCTCTTTATAGAAATGATTATTATGATATCATTGGAAACATCATTTAGAGCTTAGAATGGAAAAGTGTATCAAAATAGGTCCTTATTATAGGAATTATGAGTTTATTTAAGAATAAAGAGTATTTTATTCCATAATTGAATATAGAATAAATTACGTCTTTACAAATGGACATGAATATGCAAATTTCACCATTACAAATAATGATGCTTTTCAACTAAGAAATATAAAAACCTATTTATTTCTACCTATAGAAATAATGAATGAGATAGGGAACCTATAATAAATAGTTCACAAGGGACCAGAATTTCTAAAGTTTTTGCAAATGGGGTAGCAAACCAAGCGGACTAAGAGATGTTGGACGAAATCCATAGTTAAATGCACTTGAATCAAAGTGAAATTGGAATGGGTATTCTATTCAAAAATCTTGGTACTTGACACCTATGAGCAATAAAAAACTATGTAAGTAAATCTTGGATAAAACATCATAGGACTCGATATACTATAAAACAACACCTAAAAACAAATACTAAGAATTAATAATTTAAATGAGATAAAAAATGATATGACAAAATCACTATGAAAAGTCAAAAAAATAAAATTACAAATCTTTTAGAAAAATAATATTTTTCAAAATACATTATAATTAAATTAAAATATTTTCTAATCAATATTCAAAATCAAATTCACTTATAATACCTACGGGTACATGATTGGTGAAAATGGGGATTTTTTTCCTCTTGAACAATTGGAGAGAGCACAAGAGGCCATAAAGGCCATCAAGAATCTGTTCTTCACTCTATGTGTCAATTAATGTAACTTTTCTTTTCTCTGTTTTTATTGAAAAAGGCGCTACCCCTTATGTAGCAATTTGAACCAAAATTTAAAAAAATAAATAATCAAACTCACCAATCTATATTGAAATGTACCTTGGTAAATTCGATGTCACAATTGACACTACCAATGAGCATGTTGAATGATTATGTGAGAATGTATATAAATAAATAGAAATAATAAATTAAAAAAAAATCTAATTTCAAAATCCATTATAATTAAATTAAATTATTTTCTAAACAACATTCAAATTCAAACTCACCGATCCATATTTTTTAAATTTTAACAACTCACCTTAAAGGTCTCACATAAGTTTTTGCTAACTTATTTACAATAATAAAAATAAATAAGTTTTTTAAGTCTCCATATCTCTCATGAATTTGTAAGACACGGAGTCATTAAATACTGTGCCACTGCCACAGTATTTCTCACCTAACTTTTGCCAAATTTAAAATTTTTTAAAAATAAATCTAGAAGGCTAATTTTCACGGTTCTCTTATCAAAATATTAAGCAAATACTTATGTAAATACGGCAATACGCCCATCAAATTTAGGCCCGAAAAATGTTATAACTCCCTTCGAAAGGAGGAACGATGATTACCGACGACACTCAACAAACTAAGCTGGCAAGATTCAAACATTCCACTCCCAAGACTTGGGAGTTTAAAACTATTGACCATGTGACCGTGTTAAAACTATTGACCATGTGACCGTGTGCCTTAATATAAGGCGAGGTGGTGGACGCCCGCTTTGTCATGCGCAACATGCTCCTTTGCATTCCCTATTTGGCTCAGAATCACAATTGTTCAGGAATCGAGATCGAACCTCACTGTCATCTCTACATCTCTACTTTAAAACTGCAATAAATTTTCTGTGAAAATAACACAAGCCTTCCGTGAGTGACAGGCTTTTGCTTGGGTTGGATTGAGCTTTACCAGCCACAGGTTATCATACAGGTTACTTCGTTTCTTTGCATCTTTCATCATCATTTTTTGATATTCTTTTGTTTTGCAATTACTTTCTTTAAAATCTTCCTTGCAAGGGTAAGCTTAACCATCCACTACTTTTCTTTCATATTTTTCCAATATTTTTTAGCATCAGTTATATTATGTCTATGACCGGCTCGGTTGTATTCTTCTTCCTGAAGTTACATCTTCTCTTCTTGATCGTGGTAGTATATTCAGGTGTCTAAAAATTTTGTAGTCTTTTTAAGCTGGTAAGCGACCAAAGAAACATAAAACAGATGCTTGCTTCACAGAGATGGTGATTTTTGTTTTATTTTTCTTATTTTTAAAGAAATATTTATTTTCTTTTAGAAATCGTTAGTTCTAGCTTAAGAAGATTAAGATCTTAAAAAGAAATTCATAAAAAAAAATATAAGTAATTGTAAGAGCTTGAGGATATACCGGTAAAGATCAGACAAAGATTCACCAGGAAACTCGAAAACATGCTCGCTTTCTTGAATTCGTTTCGTTTTCTTTTATCTTTCTTTTAGGCAGTAAATAATTTTTGAGCTTGTTATCCTGTTGACCGTAGATTTATTATAAAACATTGCACATTAAACTGCTGGTGAAATCCCAGAGATCCAACGGAGCCCTGGCTTCGGACACGGGTAACTGTTTGATATAGAATGTAGTGAAAAAAATTCTTGATAAACTTAAGTGCAAGTCTTTAAAAGTTGAATGAAATTCTCTTTAGTGTCGCAGAAAACATTTTTGAGCCTTTTTTATATGATTCTTTCGTTTATGCAATTTCGCTTATTTGTTTTCTTCTTTTTTCCTGGAGATATTTGAAATGGTTTCAAATTTAGCTCAAATTCTTGCAATGCAACTGAATTTTTTGAAAATGCACACTTACTTCAAGATCCTGTGAAATTAGCGTAGAAATCTCTTAAGTTCACTCAAGGTTTTCAAAATGCTGTCTTCAGATCTTGTAATGTATGTGTAAAAATCTCTCAAATTCATCCAAAATCTTCAAAAATCTTGTGTGTCAAATGCTTGGTTTCAAGATTTCATACGATGCAGCCAGCGAGGTTCGAGCTCATTATAATAATTAACCGTTGGTGCCACTATACTAAATATATTGTTAATAATATTCTGATCGCAGAAAAAGCGTCGTGAAGATTTACAAATATTAAAAATATTTATCCGTTCCAGGGGCTTAATGGAGAGCTCAGAGAATTCAAAGCGTGAATTGCGCAATCCGAGCATCAACTCAAGAACATTTACTTCAGAAGTGTTTGACACAGAAGTTGTACCGTCGTCGCTTGCAAGTATTGCACCAATTCTGCAGGTTGCCAGTGAAATAGAATCGGAGCGTCCACGTGTCGCATATCTGTGTAAGGAGTTGTTGTAAAGTATTTGGTGAAATGAATACTTAATCCTAATTTAAGCTACGCGAAATATTTCTTTGAATTTTCGTTAATTGCAGGCAGATTTTACGCATTTGAGAAATCTCATCGGCTAGATCCCACTTCGAGCGGAAGAGGCGTTCGCCAATTCAAGACTGCTTTGCAGAAACGTTTGGATAAGGTAAGAATTAATGATCAACTAAAATCTGAACTGGGTATGCAAAATTTTAGGCTTCATAACGACTGCATGTTTCAAAGTCCATTTTAAATCATGCCCTCCTTGAGTTTCAAATTTTCAAAATTCATTCATTCTTTCTTTTATAATAGAGTGAGCAATATATTTATTAGATGCATGTATGAAACAGCTAACGCGAGGCTGTCAACTAAACATGCCGTAAAGAAACAAGGCTTAAAACTGCCATCCTAAAACTTCATTCAATTCCTTCCAATTCAAAATTTCAAATAGTTTATACCATCCTAAAACTTTATTCAATGCCTTCCAATTCAAATTTTTAAATACTTTAAGTTCAGACTTTCGGTGGTTGTTCCCTGCCGTCCACAGACTGGAACTTGAGTGTTTCAGCCTATCGCTGCATTCCTATTAATTTCAAGCTTACAAGTCCTGCATGTTCAAAATTTTCAGGAACTGGATATCATCCTCAGGGAAATACTGGAAGTGATTTACATTCCACAGTCCCAAGCATTTCATCGTGCACTCTATCTGTTACATTTTAAGCTCTAGTCAAATTACACTACAGAGTTTTGTAAGCATGCACAACAATGTAAGCATTTTGGACTATTAAAACCAACCAAGTGAAGTATTATCTTCTACATGGTTAGAGTATTGTCCAAGTATCACATCTTTGTGCACTGATCCCTGAGCCTAACTGCCACCCTGTTTTACCAAAAGTTCTGTTTCATGTTTCTTCAGAATACCCAATAGAGAGACAGAGTGTCTCAATGATCCAGGGTCCTCGGAGCTAGCGGATTCCTTGTGAGGATCTTCTGCTACCACTAACTTCAAACAGCGTACAAAGTCTTCTCCCAAAATAATCAGAAGAATTGTAGTAACATGTCTTGCTTTCATTGTCTCCAAGTTCTAACCTAGACAGGAAAAATGTACGTTGAACTTGACACGTGGGATAAAAAATCGATAAAACAATTCAGTTTGCACTAAGTTGACTTGCTTCTTCTTTCAGCTATCTAATCCACAATCTCAATCAATACTGCATTTTAGGGTAATTTCACTGATTTTAAGGATTACATCTATCAGATTACTACAGTCCATGATACTGATTATAATTAGTTTCTGGATTCAACTGTCTGAGAACTTTTGCATCAACGTTTTGGGTCACACTCCATGAACCATCATCAGAATGAAAGAGAACAGTTGAAGAATCTTTTTAAATTGGCATATCTGTATTATGGCCACATTTTTGTTCCCTCCAATTTCAACCATGGGATTGCAAAATAATCAGTGCATTTATTCTCCCCTATGGCAGCTAGAACGAGGAGCTCATCCATATGTCCTACTTTGAAGTAGGATGTTAATCTATTTGAAAGATATCAAACCATCAAATATGTTTCTTCTGCAGTATTAGATTTTTTTGTATTCTTTTCTTAATTGTACTTCGTTTCCTATCAGATATAATTACTGGGTTTTAACTTACAGGACAATGGACAAACACTAGCTTCAAGAGTTTTCTCGAAGGATGCACAAGAAATTGAGCGTTTTTACAGCCAATATTATGAAAACTATGTCAGGGCTCTTGATAGAGCTGAACAGGCTGACAGGTTCTCTAATTTACAAATGTTTATCTTGTACAATGACTGCCCAATGAAGTTGTTAGCTATTATTGTTAAGCAAAATTTCCCCTTTCATGTAAGGTACTGTAAGTGGTGTTTCTATATACTGAAAGTAAGCTAATTTGTATTTAATTTGACAGGGCTCAGCTTGCAAAGGCCTATCAGACAGCTGGGATTCTTTTTGAAGTGCTGTGTGCTGTTAATAAAACTGAAAAAGCAGCAGTTGCTCCTGAGGTAAAGTTTACAAGAGAATGATTATAGAAAATATTTTTGGACGTAGATATTTGAGGTTATTTAATCATTGCAGTGCATCTAGGACTAATATTAAGAATAAGTGAAACTTTCTTAGTACTTCATATGTGTGGTCAATTTGGTAGAGATGCTAAATTTGTTTTACAAACATTAACCAGATTATGGCAGCAGCCAAAGACGTTCAAGAAAAAAAGGAAATATATGCACCTTATAATATCCTTCCTCTTGATGCTGCAAGTGCTTCACAAGCAATTATGCAACAGGAAGAGGTAAGAGAATTCTGAACAAATTTATCAGAAGAACAGTAGATGGACTGATATATTGTTTGCTAAGGAATTTCCAATGCATGTACTTTACTTGGACATCTCCCTTTATCCAAATAAGTTATGCCATACATTTCATGGGCATTTTTAGGATGTATGATAGTACTTTCTATGTTAGACGAGTGACATACTTCCCTTCGGTTCCTTGATAATTTAGAAGTTACTTCCTATCTATATATGTAATTCTATGTCCATATTTGTATATCTGTGTGTAAATGTTTACAGGTCTCATTTATAAGAAAGATTCTTTATTTTCTCAGGTAAGAGCTACTGTAGCTGCCCTGCGCAACATCCGTGGCTTGAATTGGCCTTCCTCATTTCAGAAGCAGCAGCAGAAGACAAGAGAACTAGATCTTCTTGATTGGTTGCAGGCATTGTTTGGCTTTCAGGTCAAATCTTATGTTTAAAATGATGTCATGATAAAAATGTTTTATTTTCAGTACAAAAAGGTATGATCTGGATGTCTTGACAAATTTTTGCTTTCTATGCTTATTCTTGCCTTCAGACAGATAATGTTGCGAACCAAAGGGAGCATTTAGTTCTTCTATTGGCCAATGTACACATAAGATTAGAGCCTAAGCCAACACCTCTCAATGTGGTTGGTGCTCTTTCCTCTTGACAAACCTATGTAGCAATGATTTTTGTGAATGGAAAGTTCATTTCCTTGCCTAATCTTGACAATTTATACTTGCAGCTTGACAAACGTGCAATAGATTCAGTAATGAGTAAGCTGTTCAATAACTACAAGAAGTGGTGCAAATTTCTTGGTCGGAAGCATAGTTTAATGTGAGTTATAGAAGACATTTTTATTTGTGTTAATGCGCATTTATATGTTTTAACAGTTGTCCTGTTGGGTATGATAATCTTCTGTCACAAACATTGATTGAGTCCCAATTTATTTGTTTTTGATGTTTCCTTAATGGAGTATAGATGTTTCTATACATTTATAAGCCCCTGAAATTGTACCACTGGTATTACTAAATGTTGGACTTTGATGGGATTTAATACAAGTTATAGAAGATCGTTTTATTTGTGTTTATGCTTATTTGTTTGTCTTCACAGTTTTCCTATTGGGTATGATAAACTTGAATCACAAATATTTATGGAGTTCCAATTCATTTTCTTTTGATGTTTCCTTAATAAAGTAGAAGCAACTGTATAAATTTATCAAGCCTCTAAAGTTGCACTATTGTGGTACTACTAAATCTTGAATTTTGATTGGTTTAAATTGTGCTTGGCCTTGGTGACTGGCCTGTATCTTACTAGCTTGCCAAAAGTAGAGCAAGAGATACACCAGCGTAAAATACTTTACATGGCACTCTACCTGCTGATATGGGGTGAAGCTGCAAACATTCGCTTTATGCCAGAATGCCTTTGCTATATTTTTCATAATGTGAGTATGCCAACATCTTCCATTAAATTAGATTATGATGTCTAACGCCTTGGCATTGCTCTTAAGTCCTTTTAATTTCTGGAAGCTTTTAAGTTCTTAATGTTTTCCTGTAGATGGCCTATGAACTACATGGAATGTTAGAGGGAAATGTCAGTGTTGTCACAGGGGAGAATATCAAACCAGCATATGGTGGCGATGAAGAATCATTTCTGACAAAAGTCATAACACCTCTATATCATATAGTTGAAAAGGTACTTCATTATGTAGTTTACATCAGATTTCACAGCAACTTACACTATATGGATGCTGGGATTATAAATGGACTGTGTTGGTATATGCTAATTATTTTGGTATTTCAGGAATCTAAGAAAAATAGGAATGGAACAGCACCTCATTCAACTTGGTGCAACTACGATGACTTGAATGAATATTTCTGGTTTGTCAAAATCAGCAGCTTTGACATGTTTTGAAATTGAGCTCAACCAAAGTCCAAAATGCTAAATTTTATGCTTTAGTTTCTTTCTCATATTTATTTGATGTGTTTAACAGGTCAGTTAATTGTTTTCGCCTTGGTTGGCCAATGCGTGATGATACTGACTTTTTCAGAACTTCAACAGATACAGGATCTTTGACACGTGTATGTATAATACTACAAAGTTATAAATTGCTGACTTTCTAATTGGCTAAGATAGAAAACATGAGCTGACATATGTGAGTGTTCACTATTTGGAATTGTTAGAAAAGCACAACAAAAAGAATGGGAAAGATGAACTTTGTGGAGATGCGTACATTCTGGCACATTTTTCGAAGTTTTGATAGAATATGGACATTCCTCATTCTGGCATTACAGGTATTTTTCAAGAGAATCACTGTATTTTTATTTATAATATCAGGGTTCATTTTTACAAATTTCCTTTTCTAAAATGAAAAACTCATATTGTACAGGTCATGATCATTATTGCTTGGAATGGATCCAAGTCCCTAAAGGATATTTATCAAACTGACCTTTTTGTGCAAGTCTTGAGTATATTCATTACAGCAGCAAGCTTACGGCTTATTCAGGGTAAATATTAAGTATATCATTAAATGCTAAAGAGATTTTGTTCCTGGTTTCTCAAATTCTCTGACTATTGGAATTGTCTTATAAGTCACATTTTATTCTTGGTAATTATGAGGCAGATAACTTGAGCGATTTTGGTATTTCCATGGCGAATTTACAAAGACGGACTTGATGTTTTTTTTAATTCCTAACATGCCCTGTAATTGGTGCTTAACTGGCATTGCATCTTTTATAAGAAAAATTTTTAGTCAAAAGATTTAATCGTTTCATTTAAAAATTATATGGTCATTAGTTTAATGTCATTATCTATATAATTTTACTTAAAAAGTGATTTATGAAAACGGTACCTAAGATCACATTTTTCCAACACTAATGCTTTTTTAATTTTGCAGGCATCTTGGATGTTTTCATGAACTTTCAGGCTTATAACAGCACAAGAATCACTGTTCTGATCCGGCTAGTTGTGAAGCCAGTTGTTGCAGTTGCATGGGTTATCATCCTTCTGCTATGCTATGTGCATACATGGGAAAAGCCACCTGGAATTTTGAAAACCATTCAGATGTGGATTGGATATAGAGGAAAGATGCCATCATTATATATATCAGCTGTCGTCATCTATTTGCTCCCCAATATACTATCTGCTGCATTCTTTGTGTTTCCATTGCTGCGGAGATGGATTGAAAAATCTGATTGGCATATTATACGTTTTCTCCTCTGGTGGTCACAGGTGCCATGCTCAACCTTCATAAGTTAATATTTTAAGATGCATACAATTGCTTTCATACGAATTCTAATTTCTAGCCAACAAT
Organism: Cryptomeria japonica; assembly: GCF_030272615.1. Classification (NCBI taxonomy): domain Eukaryota; kingdom Viridiplantae; phylum Streptophyta; class Pinopsida; order Cupressales; family Cupressaceae; genus Cryptomeria; species Cryptomeria japonica. The sequence continues at coordinate 240,613,867 of NC_081414.1, forward strand.
GTTTCTGCTGAGAAAGCAAATTTCTTCCATTACTATTCGTGCAATGCTATCTACATAACATTTATGGATGATTAGAATAAGCTTCTGTTTCAAAGATGCTGTCCTTAAGATCCTCTATTTTATAAACTATGGAGTTAATTTTTGACACTAACCTATTGAGTATACTAACTTTAGACAAGAATTTATGTTGGGAGAGGAATGCACGAGAGTCAATTCACACTTTTCAAGTAAGTTTCCTTATACCTTGTTCACTGAGTAATGATTGGAGTCATTAATCTATATTAAGAACTAAAAATGTGCAATTTCAAGAGGAAAAACTACCCATCAAATTCAGCTTTATTTGCTTTCTAATTTTTAGTTTTTTAAATAAATGTGAGCACCTTTTGTTGTACTTGCAGGTATACCTTATTCTGGATGCTGCTATTGATCAGTAAATTGGCTTTCAGCTACTACATACAAGTAAAAATCGAAGTCATTTAGATATATAGGCTCTTGAAGAGTAACATGCCAATGAATTGCAGAATTAATATTTGCAAGATGCCTTGTCCATGCAGAATTAATATTTGCAAGATGCCTTGTCCATGCAGATAAAACCTCTTGTACAGCCAACAAAGGACATAATGAAAGTAACACATATTCGTTACCTGTGGCACGAGTTATTCCCAAATGGTACTGTTATTGAAAGTTTCAAATGTTTTTATAATATCTCTAGAAGTAACCAAGCAATTTTCATCTAATACTGGATCATGAATGTTTGCAGTACCAGGAAATATAGGGGCAGTTATATCTCTCTGGGCACCTGTAATATTGGTATGTAGCATTTGGTCTTTACAGTTGAGATTTTACACACTCACCCACACATCATTCTGGTGTTCAACTTATGCTACTCTACTGTATCAGTTGTTCCTTTGAAGACCAAAACTCTGGTCAAGAGGGACTGTATAGAATGCAGTGTTATTGAAAAAGAAATGGCTTCTGTGAAAACTGCTCCTCAAAAATCTGAAATACAATAATAATTTTGTATATCTTAATCTGTCCAACACAAGTTGCTTTTTAAAAGTGAAAATGTCTTTTTGATTATTCATATCACATTATGCACAACCAAATATATTAATTTTATTTTTTGTTACCTTTATAGATTTATTTCATGGACATCCAGATTTGGTATGCAATATTTTCCACCTTATCTGGTGGTTTTAGTGGAGCCATGAGAAGGCTTGGAGAGGTATTGGAAGTTATGAATTTCATATTGATGTACCTCAGATCATGTTTTCTTCTAAGCATATTGAAATTATTCTGAAAAGGTGCACTAAGAATATCAAATTAACATCAACACATTGCTCATGGTTAATGCGTTGTAAATAGTAATACACATCTTAAAGAATTTGATATTGCTGTAATCAGATCATGTTTTACCTTAAGAATATTGACAATTATTCTTAGAGGAAGAAAAAGAATATCAAACTAACATCAACACATTGCTCATGGTTAATGTGTTGTGAATACAAATCTAAAGTAAAATCTAGCTATTCTCAAACTGCAGATCCGGACATTGGGAATGTTGAGATCAAGATTTCATTCTTTACCTGGTGCATTCAATGCTTATTTGGTGCCATCTGAAAGGCGTCTGCAAAGAAAATTTTCTTTTGCTCGGCGATTTGAAGAGGTTAATCAGACTCTCTATATTCTGTGTTTCAAAATAGAAGTGCATTAAATGGAATCTAAAAGTGATTCTCATCATACATGCACACCATTGCCTTTCAGGTTTGCCCAAGCAGAAAGACAGAAGCTGCCAGATTTGCACAGTTGTGGAATGAAGTTATTTGTAGCTTCCGTGAGGAAGACATATTAAGCAACAGGTAAAAATCAACACTTTTGATATTTTTACAAATAAAATTTTGAAGATAACATTTTCCACATGACTGACATCATCATAGCTGAACCATACAGAGAAATGGACCTTTTACTCGTTCCATATTCCTCAGATTCAAGTCTAAATCTAATTCAGTGGCCTCCATTTTTGCTGGCCAGCAAGGTTTGCAGTCCTCACAATATCAGTGAATTTATTGAAATTTATCATTTCCAACCATAATTATATCATATGTAACAGACTGCTTAAGCAGATCCCTTTGAATTGTGCAGATTCCAATAGCATTGGATATGGCAGCTCAATTTAGGGCAAGAGATGCAGATCTCTGGAAACGCATATGTGCTGACAAGTATATGAAATGTGCAGTTATTGAATGTTACGAGTCTTTCAAACATGTGTTGAATACACTAGTTGCTGGGGACAATGAGAAAAGGTAGGAGTTAGCAAAATTGCTTTTGATATACTTCCAAGAGGAAAAAAATTATCTTCATTTGAAGCATAAGCAAGAATTTCTTGAATTCATTTCTCCTTGATGATTCTTATACAGATTTAAATGTTTTTCTTGGCATAGCCTGCATTTTTTAAAAAATTCAATGCTAAGTAGTAAAAACTAGGTGATACCTATAACTAGTTCAAATTCATTTCTCAAGAAATGCTGTGTACCAAGTTATAATGCAAAATAAAGAGCATTAAATGGTAAATGCCATGATAATCAAATTTTAAATGCAAGGAATTTTCCTGTAGTAACCAGTCTTTGTATATGTGATGATATCTGGTCAACATTGCCCATTTTCAACAGAAAAAAAAACACATTCCAAAGAATTTTCTTGTATTTCTCAAATTCACTATTATGAATAAGAATCCTCCTCTGCTTGTAACTTTCATTTACTGAAATATACCTTATCATTTATTTTACTAGAATACAAATTCCTTTAATCTTGAGTATTAAATAAAAAATAGCTTTGTTTAGACATTTATTTTGCTTCTAGTGTCACTGCTCTAGTTTTAATTTTGTTTATTTCGATAACAGGATAATAGAAATAATCTTAGAGGAGGTTGAAGCAAATATCTCAAAAAATACACTTCTAGCCAACTTCAGAATGAGTGCTTTACCTACCATTTACAGAAAATTTGTGGAGCTCATTGAGATATTGGTGAGTATTGTCCAAAAGCACATCAATTTTTGTCTTTTTATAATAATATATCTTGTATCACTGTCAATGTAAGCATATCAAAAACAACTTTTCACTGCAGAAAAACAGTGAAGCATCTATGCGTGACAATGTAGTACTATTACTTCAAGATATGCTAGAAGTTGTAACTCGTGATATGATGGTTAATGAAATTAGGTAAGTGTTGTTCCTTGATTTGTTTAAGCCTTTAAGGCAGTTTATATAATAAAAATGGCAAGTTATTGGTTCTGATTCCTGCCACATGAATACATTGCAAATTGAAAGGTTAATTTACCAGCCATTGATTTAATTATTTCTTGCTTTTATTAGAGAGCTTTTAGAATCTAGTCAGGGAAAGCAAGAGGCAAACAATGGAAGGTATGACTCTGTAGATGCACCCCAAACAAATAGACAGTTGTTTGCGGGCACTAAACCTAAACCTGCAGTCATCTTTCCACCCCCAGCAACATCCCAGTGGATTGAACAGGTAAGCATCACTTCCCTTGTATGTCTTACCATTGCTTGTAATGTGAATTTGCATGTATATGAGAATAACAGTGTATGTTTTGTTTCATTTGTGGTTTGATCTCAGATAAAAAGGCTTTACTTGCTTTTAACAGTGAAGGAATCTGCCATGGACGTACCACTTAATCTTGAAGCACGTAGACGCATATCTTTTTTTGCAAACTCTTTATTTATGGATATGCCATATGCACCTACAGTTCGGAAAATGCTCTCTTTCAGGTCTTCACAATATCTTGTGTTTCTAATTAAATAGCATCAGTTTTTCTGTACTTGTAAAACTACCCATTTGCAATTCCTATGAGTAGGACATGTCTTCATGAATATATAAGGGTCCTCTTATGCTCTGTTTGTTGTCAGTTAGTTGTTTGCAATGCTTACAAGGACTATCTTACCAACTTGGCCCTTTAGTATAATTCTTTTAGAAGCCATGGTTAAGTTTACCTTTGACAGAATTCAGACATTCAAACTTTTAAATTATCTTTGGACCTCTTAAAGAAATAAATTCTGGAAGTAACCATTAGCAGATTTTAGTTATTTAGCAAGTCCATCCATGGGACATTGACAACATCCAGAATCAATAAATTTAATCTAGCCTATGCTCACTGTGGGATGTGCATTGTAGACTAATGCAAAAACACCTATTGTTTAATTTCTGAAATGCAATTTTTTTGCGGATTGGTTTCTCCAGAAATAAATACAAACATGAAAAAAATAAATACATAATTTTATGATAAATAAATGTGGAAACAACTGTGTTCATATCCTCTTTCTTTCCCATTTTTCAAAATTCTTAATCAGCATTAATAGTCTAGCTGTCTTTGTGGCATTCATGATACAACAAAACAAATTGCTTACTTAGAATTAAATTCTGAATGCATCACATTGGACCAACCTCTACGCTTTGGCAAAACATATTGATCTGGCAATATTACTGATGTTATCTTTAATTTTGGTATTTTTGGACAGTATTCTTACTCCATACTATAGTGAAGAGACAATTTATTCAAAAGGTGACCTTGAACTTGAAAATGAGGATGGAGTCTCAATTGTCTTTTACCTGCAAAAGATCTTTCCAGGTTTGGTTCATGTTTTGGTATCTTCCAGCATCATTTCACAAAGTTTAAAAATGTCTGGTGCCAATTTAAATGTATTGTTTTAAAGCAGATGAATGGAGTAACTTTATGGAGCGCTTAAATTGTAAAAGGGAAAGTGAAGTATGGGCAAGTGAAGAGAATGTGCTTCAACTTCGTCATTGGGCTTCGCTAAGAGGTCAAACGCTGTCTAGAACTGGTAAATATTGTGCATTACTTCTACAGTTCCTTGTTTTCCTATTCAATAAAGTAGTTTCAATTTAGCTTGATTTGGATACTACATTACCAAATAATTGCATGAATCTCTGCAGTCCGTGGCATGATGTATTATAGAAGAGCACTGAAGCTACAAGCATATCTTGATATGGCTTCAGAAAGTGGTACAAATGCTTGCCTTTTGTTTCAATTTACTAATCAAATTTTCCATGGTTTGGGGCTTCACATATTGTCCACATGCTTATTATGTTTGAAAGTTAATTTTTGTAGAGATTTTAGAAGGTTACAAGGCAACAGCTTTTCCAACTGACGACGATATAAAGAGCCAGAGGTCATTATATGCTCAATTAGAAGCTATGGCTGACATGAAATTCACTTATGTTGCTACCTGCCAAAACTATGGTATCCAAAAACAAATTGGAGATCGTCGAGCTACAGATATTTTAAATCTAATGGTTAAGTATGTAAAATGCTTTTACATGTCTTACCTGTGTACGCAGATTAATGGCATTAATTTTATTTTTTAATATTTAATTCTGAATTTTCACTTTTTAACTTGAACAATATTAGCTAACTGTTCTTCCATGCAGCAATCCTTCCTTGCGTGTGGCATATATCGATGAGGTTGAAGAGAGGGAAAAGAACAGTGTCAAAAAAGTGTACTATTCAGTATTGGTTAAAGCAGACAATAACCGTGATCAGGTATTGCCTATTGTACTGTAACTGAATTTTTATATAGCTGGAAAGAATCTAGATATTGCTTTTAATGATTCAATATTTTTTATTAAATAATATCTAAATGATCTTCAAAGTACAGGAAATATACCGCATTAAACTACCGGGACCAGCAAAACTGGGGGAGGGGAAACCAGAAAATCAGAACCATGCCATTATTTTTACACGTGGTGAAGCACTGCAGACTATTGACATGAATCAGGTAGTTATTTTAAAGTAAAAATGCTAAACAACCTAGTGGTTTAAATATACTAAGAAGATTGATATCTATTTTGTTGACGAATGCATGGATTTGATCTCTTTAAGGATAATTATTTGGAAGAAGCTCTTAAGATGCGTAATTTATTGGAAGAGTTCCATGAAGACCATGGTGTACACCCTCCAACAATTTTAGGTGTCCGTGAACACATTTTTACTGGAAGGTAACATGTGAACGCACACACAAATAGACATTTGCATTTCACGTCAACTACTGCATTTTGAAATGTTTTATTGGATATAAATATTTAAAAGATTACCAATTTGTTGATGTGCAGTGTATCCTCATTGGCTTGGTTTATGTCTAATCAAGAAACAAGTTTTGTTACAATTGGTCAGCGGGTTCTTGCTAGCCCTTTGAAGTAAGACATTCATCACTCCACTTTTTCTTGACTATAAGATACTTTCTAGACATCCGCATTTTACAAATTGTGGCTCATATGTTTCATCTAACATTGTGATTTCAATACCACAGGCCAAATCATACATATTCATCACTCCACATTTTATTGACTATAAGATACTTTCTAGACACCCCTTTTTAGTACTTTACAGACAGTGGTTTGTATGTTTCATCAAACATTTTGATTTCAATACCACAGGCTAGATTATCCACATTTTATATTTCAGTAATTGAAAGGGGCTATTTATTATATTCAGTATTTCCACAGCCATTATACTTATAAAGTTGTGGTGAAAACGTCTAGCATGTTGATTAGGTTAGGACCATAGCCATTGGTACAATATACTTTGGATGTCATTGAAAGGATAATTGCTTTGCCAAATCCCACTCCCTTATCTGTTATTGGAAATTTCACAATCAGGATGATTGTTACATTAAAGAACTGTACGAATTGATCTAGCCAATTATAGACTTCTGACTGTCCATGCCGAGTTCAAAAAAGTGTGTATTTTAATTAAAATACATGTCATTGTGCCACAATAGGGCCAACATAAATCATATGTACTTCATTAATTCCATACAGAATTTATACTTCCAATCACATCATTATGAAGTAAATATTGCTTATCAAAGTAAAATCATGTTGAAGAAATCCTTAAAAAGCGTGCAGAAATTAAATTCAACTATCATGTTAGAATTGGGTTATCTGAACTCACTCAAGGGAATAAACTTAAAAGGACATCTCATGATTCTAGCCATAATTTCCAACTATCATGTCAGAACAGGATTATGTCCAAACCAACAGGCATCTTTTAAGTGGTCATTTGATGTGCTTTAATAACATACAACTGAGAAAAGCAATGCATTACATGCCCTTTCCTCTCTTCAAGGTAAATCATGAATTATTTTTAAGCCAAGCAACTTAACAAAAGAGAGTCTTTTTATAAGCCATAACCCTCATATTAGATAAACCCTTACCTAGACAAGAAATTATATGCTCCCTTCCAGTTTTGGTGAATCATTGTTAATTGTTCTTGAACTGCGGAGTATTTTGTCCTTCATCTCTTCTAGCTGCTCTAGGTGTACTTTAGCCTATTTTGAGGTGTGCAAGTGCCTACTAAAACTTATTTTTTTATGTAAATTATTATATTCTTACTAAAAGCATTATTCAGTTCTGGTACTCTATTATTCTTGAATGCTTTTCATTTTTTGCATCACAATTTGATATGCCAAGACCTAATGAAAATTAGTCTTTACATGGAATTTGTGGAATAAGAAAATTTGTGTTGACAAAGCATAAAACTTGTGTGCTCTACTGTGTTTTGTCTTTCATTTCATTTGCTCAACAGTTATGCCAATTGCTTTAGCATTCTGCTTTACACTTCTATCATTATACAATCCCTCAAAAGAATGTGTATATCTACAAAATTGAAAATGATGTATACATCAAGAATCTTCAGCAAAACATTACAAAATTGATTTGATACCAAGATGTAGGGCCTTCCTCTGATCACGTGAGGTCTTGAATATTTTTATTACAGCTGACTTAATATGAAAAGATTTTCAACTGACCTTATCCAGGCTTCATAAGTTGCATTGCCCTTAGGAACAAGTTTGATAGTTTACACTTATCTCTTGTATCCCCTTCCATACCTTTCCATTTTCCCTATTGTTAATCATTATCAAGATTGACTTCCAATAGTTTTTGTCACTTTGTTGTGTTTAGTTATCTTCTAGAACTAGTTTTGCATTTCAAATTGTTTTTTTGTGCTTGAAATAAGTGGACAAGTAAATCTTCACCAGTAGATTGATTGTGTGGAAAGGGAGAGAAGGTTACTACTGCTTTTGGTAGCATTGTTACAAGCTGTCTGCCTATATTTGTACTCAACAAGATTCAAGGTTAAGGACAACAGTACTTGCACATGCACTTTACAAGAGTATGAGTGGAGACCAGCATTGCCCAACAATCACTATTTAGTATTTAGGACTCTAGAATCTAGACAGATTTGTAATCTCCCAGCTAAAACAAAAACAAATAAAAACTCACAAATACAATTCATGCAATCATTCCTCCGTATTCATATTCTCAATTTGATTTTCAGACACTGAAACTCAAGTTTTCTTTTAAAGATTTGTTAACTACTGAAACTACACTACCAATACAATCATTTGCAGTACAAGATAAGAATGGCAAATCATACCAAGAATCATTGCACAAGAACACAACTGTTGATGCTTTATTTCAGAGAAAATGTCAAATTACAATGTAAGCAGTACAGGGAGGACCACCTGTAGATCAATACCCTTCCATTGATTATTGAAGTTCTATTTGAAGGAGAAACGATTGTTAGCTAGGCCTCAATTGTTGGGTTTAATTATTTTATAACCATTCAATAACTTACACTACATCAGCTGACAGTTAAAATAACAGAATTAGGTTAGCATAACATTTTTTTAACATAACATTATAACATAGTCTACATTAGTCTCCCTGCCAAAAAAAAAGTTGGAGCCCCATCCAACAAAGCATATGAACAAAACAGAAACAATATCACAGAAGAGTTGGGGAAGAAGACATCATTGGAGGTATATTGATTCTAATTGATTCAATTGATTCTAAAGAAATTATACTAACAAGTCACAACTGCTCGACTACAGCCCATAATTTGAAGACCTCTTCTGTATGCTGCTTCAGTTGGTGTGTAGTCACGATTTCCCATTCTTAGGAGCTCCTAATCATATGGACAGTCTTCTAAAGCTTTTCCTCAACACAGTCCCTCTTTGCTGCGTCTCTGCTAGTTTCCACTTCCCTCTCTGATTCTGTAAGCTTGGTAGAATGAGCCTCAATGAGCTAAGGATGTTGGGCCAACTGTTCCTGAAACCTAGTCTTTTGTTGTTCTACCTCATTCTGCAAGTTTTCTTAGAAATGGTAATTTTGGTTGTTTATTTGGATGCACAATGTTGCACTCACATGGCATTTTGCAACATGAGGTGTTGATACCTAAAATGATGTTCAATTACATACAATGCTTCAATAGTTCAACCAACTACAACAAGAACAACAAGACGAGCTCTGACTACCAACCATTAGTCTAACATTTCTGGCATATCCTTCTCTGGCCAACCTTGCTTTCTGAAAGTCCTTACAAACTCTGTGGCAATCCTCCTCCATAAACTTCTTAATACAGGCTGCATCCTCCAAGGTTAGTAGAGAATGTGAAGAGTCCACCTTCTAGATTGTGTTTACTTCATCAACTACGACTTGGGCCATCAAACCCATACTGTGTAGAAATTGTTGCAAAATTCCAAAAAGAATCTGCAAGGTTCGACAAAGGAAATCACACTAAAATAGAATCTCTTAGGAGGCAAATATGAACTACTTTTACCAAAGAGTGTATGTGCAGTTAAAGAGGTAAACATCTTCCCAAATTGGTGCAGCTCCAGCTATAGAACTGGTGCATGCTCCACTTGTTGGAGTGTCCCATTGAATTTGTTGTCGTTGAAAGAGTAGATAAGGTGCGAGTAGGTATGAGGTATATCCAACGTGTTCATGGGAGCACCCACCTAATCCAACTGTTCCACTTCATTTGATGTTGAAAGATGGGTGAGGGGAATACAGCAAAGAGTGATTCCTTGGTTGCCCTCCTTTGACTCACTTTCTTCTTCCTAAATAACCACATTATCCTCCTCTGCAGTTGTCTCCTCTAGCACCTTTTTTTGTATTAAAGATAGTATGTCAAAATTGATTACAAAATACTTGGAAATTCAGTCTTCACAGTGACCTGTAGTAGACCACGCAGAGTCACAACAAAAGGAAGACCACGAAAGGTCACTAACTTGCAGTTAACATACAGATTTCTGATCATAACTTAGATCCTCAAAATCATATCAAAAACCTATATCTATGCCTAGAATCAGTCATTACAGCCATATACATATATTTATTTAATAAAGAGACTTTTAGAAATTCATAATATCACTGTATTCATCAAGATCTTTCCATCCAATAGGTGGATTGATATCTGAAATCTTACCATTGGACCTCACAACCTCAACTGTGAAGTCATCTCCTTTTTTGATATGGAACATTGGTCCCTCCTGAAATCCTATGTCCTCCCCCAATGTCTCAGCTGAATAATTCCAATTGTACTTCTGGAATTCCAAATATCCTTCCAAAAAAAGGATAGTCTGATTTGTTAAACGGTCATTGCTGTCCATATTTAATTTCAGATCTATTAACTTCCATTGTGTCTTCTTTCAGCAATTTGACGAACTCGCCTTTGGATACTTCCATTGTCAATGTGATCTGCATCGAAAACATCATGGAACATTAGTCTTTTAATAGACTCAGTAAGTGTCCTCCTTGTACCTTGGACTTTTCCCTCATTACTAGATTTCCAAAGAATTCATAAAGTTTCAGTAGATAACAAAAGCCAAAATAAATTGCAAGATTTATCCAATTCATTTACAGGAACCAACAAGAATTTCTTTCCAATTAATCCAACCTTTATCACCCCAACCCCCCAAGTTAGCACAAAACAAATTGCATATCTCTTAGCAAAGAAACAATAAAAAATGTGTCTAACAGTTTCAAGCTTCTTGCATATATTACATACATCCAGACTAGAGGTCACATTGCAAGGTAATTTCTGAAGAATGAGAAGCCATTTAAAACATGCCTTTTTTTGGCTCAAGAACACTTGACTATAAACAATTAAACATATCAGACCACTGTTTATTAGACAATGCAAGATTCTAGCAATTATTAAGATAGGCTGTCATACAGTTAGTACCATTTAGAGTTTTATACACATTTTTAGCTTTCACTTTCTGAAGATCAGACCCATCAGCCCATTTAAGAAAGTCTGCAATATCAATATCAAGAACACGCAGTATAGAAAAATGGAGGATTCTGCAAACCTCCTAAAGTATATAGTGTGTCCTCTAGATAGTTGAAGGCAAATCAAATTCGGTAATTAGTGAGGCCCATTACATAGAATATCCTTAAAGCAATTCACACCTTTCATGGAAAAACCTCTAGCTGAACATCCTTGCAATAATGCAAGGGGTTTACCATTATGTTCAAGGTTCCAACAAATTGACCTAAAGGAGAATATTTTGTTATTGCCACAGTCCATAAGATCACCATTTTTTATTTTGCTTTTGACAATCTCCCATGCTTTCCACAGGGTCTTAAAGACATTAGATCCTACAAGGGTTACAGAGAATTTGTTAATCAAGAGGTCACAGAAGGGAAGCTGCTTCCACGCTTTAGCATGTCTAGGTACACCTAGCTGAATATTGTTTCTCACAAGAACTTTCCATGGTTCATTTCCCTTTAAGTCTTAAAGATCCATTAACAACTAATGCTATGCCATTTTTCCTTGAGTCTTTTAAACCTATACCACCTTGAGTCTTGTCCAAATAGCACCATTCCCATTTAACTGGGTGCTTTTTCTTTTTTCCTTTTCCATCAGACCACAGAAAATGCCTGATTCTTTTTTGAATTTCATTGACTTGATAGTTGTTAAATAACCAAATTGAGGAGTAATATATATTATAAACTATATGATGAAAGGATCTTTTGACATATTTGGATTCTACCTACTAGGAACAGACAAATATTTCTTATTCTAATTATCAAGATTTTTCTCAATTTTTCCTTTAATCCATACCCACATATCTTTTAAGCATGGGTTTACTGCAACGGGAATTCCCAAATATCTGACCTACTTGTTGGGACCTCACCATTGGAATTCATATTTAGAGAACCACTCAAGGGAGGTGTCCTTCCAACCAAGCATTATAGATTTAGAAGTAGACACTTTTCCTCCTGAGGCATTACAAAAGAGGTTCAATCTTTGAATAATATTATCAACATTGTCTTCTTCAAGCTCAACAAACAGTGCAGTATCACATGCAAATTGAATGTTTAAGAGGTCTTCATTATTAGGGAGGGATAAACCTCTTATCTTGGGGGTCAAATATGATTCTCTCAATAGATAGAATATAGCATCAGTTGCAATAACAAATAGTGCAGGGGCAAGAGGACATCCCTGCCTTATTGATCTCTCTAATGAGAATTGGTCAGAAAGAGATTCATTAACATCTACTTGCGCTATTGCATCTTTCAATAGAGTTTTAACCATCTAGCAAAATTTATTAGGGAATCCAAAGGCTTCAAGGGTCATCTAGAGAAAAGACCATTCCACCCTTTCATAAGCTTTTTTAAAGCCTAGAAGGATCATGGCAGAGTTTTGATTGGAAGGTTCTCTAAAATATATCTACCTTTTATGAAACCAGTTAAGTGAAGTATATCTACTAAACTCTGGGCTAATATCTTAGCAAGGATATTGTATGACACATTGAGCAAGGTAATGGGTCTCCAATTTTTTCATTAGAGACTTATCAACTTCTTTAGGCAACAACTTGATAGTTCATAGTACCTTTATTAATGCAACTGCCTAGTGAGCCCCTATCAATTGCTTCTTCATAGACTTGAAGCAAGTCCTCACTCACCCATTCCATATTTCTCTTATTAAATTCCATAGGCAGGCCATCAGCTCATGGAGCTTTATCATTGTTTAGAACCTTAATAACCTTAATAACTTCCTCTTTGGAAATCCATCTATCCAACCTGATTGCATTTTCTTGGGATTTTTTTTTTGGAATGAGTTTCTTGCAGAAGTTTCTAGCATTCTAACCCTGCAACCTATCACCCTCGGAGGTAAACAAGTTCTTGTAGAAGTAAAAGAATTGACCTTTTACCTCTTCTGGGTCACTCAGGAGATTATTTTATGACCAGACATTACCATTTTTTTCTTTAGCCCCTTTCTCTTTGAAAAATCTAAACAAAAATTTTGAACCTTTATCTCCATTATTCAACCAATTCATCTTTGCTCTTACCCTAAGACTCTGTGTCTTAGTAGCATGTGGGTTCCTTAAGGAGTTTTTAACAAGGATTAATTCCTCAATTAGTTCTATGTTCTTTGGGTTGCTCTAAAGATTCGTTTCTAATTTTTGAAGTTGTTTTCAGTCTTCCTATTATCCATGGCTCTTTCTTGCCAATGGTTTGGTATATAATTGCCCAGCCTTTAACATTATTTTCCCATTTCTCCATGGCAGATTTGTCTCTTAACATCTACCTATTAATCTCTCTAAGAGTGTAAATAGCATCATTACAATCTTCATCCTTTAATAGGTTAGTATTTAGGATGAATTTGTCATTCTTATTCTCATTGGTTCTCTCATTAGCAATCAAGATTTTTATCTTGATAGGATGATGATCGGATAAAGAGCAGGCTTAGACTCTCCCCCTAGTACCATCTTCAGTTTGGTCAAAGTTGAAGAAATCCCTGTTGGCATAGAATCTATCCAATCTATAGTAAATTATTTTATTCCCCTTTTGGGAATTATACCATGTATACCAAATATTCTTGTTTTATCTTTTCATTCCTTCAAGAGGGTCAAATAAGTTAAGCTTTTTCTTCATCTTGTACCAAAAATACCTCTCATTACCTTTCCATTCCATGTCTATACCTCTAGTTTTGCCTTCATTGTTTTCAATCATGTTAAAATCTCTCCCCCTACAATGCAGCAGAGACCTTGAAGGTTACTCATCCATTTCCATAGCTCTATTCTATCCCCATACTCATTGTGAGTATATAGTTAAGCATATATCAAATTTATTGTTCTCCTTTTCTATACTCATTGTGAGTATAGAGTTAAGCATATACCAAATTTTATTGTTCTCCTTTTCTTTGATAACCCAAACTGCTTTATTGCATGGATAAACACCATAATCAATCACATATTTAGCTATTTGTTAGATTGAAGGATGTTTGGTATGTTTAGGCCCCTAATATCCCAGGAAGAGCAATTAAAGATCATCAATACTTATCGTAGGGAGGTGTCCATAGAGTTCCTAGACCTATCAAAGCATTTAGGAAGTCTATCCTCAATCTCTTTCCTCTTGGGGCAGGATTCTGACTCTTCCTTGCTCCTCGTTTTCCTCATATTCTTAGTAATTTTTATCCAACCACTCCCTATGGATATAGCTTTTTCCTCACATGATAGTTTATTACCCTTAGGAAGGGGTGACACTACAAATTCAGGTTTCAAGCTCCCTGCTCCGTTCGCTTCACTATCAAAAGACTCTATAACCACAGCTGTTTTCATCATAAGGAATCAGTTTGTCTACCACCAACTTCTGGGCTTTACTTTCCTTTCCAAGAAAGGTATTAACCAGGGAGATCAACAAAAGGTTGCATGCAATGTCATATTTTGCATTATTCTGATTATTGCCCCAATCATTATTGTTATTAATATTAGCATCCATTTGCAAGCTAGCACCAAGACATGGGTATCATTTTGTCCATGTTTGGAATTAGGCACCTAGTGCAAAATGATGCTGTCTCTTTGCTATGCTCATGTCTAGTCTTATTAGTATTTGTCAAGTTAGTTGAGGTCTACAGGTTCCTAAGAACTTTATCTTTAGCCTCAATCTCAGAAACAATATTCTTCACTTGCAGAAAACAACATTGGTCAAGTGTTGTGGGTTCTTTCCATCATTTTTTACAGAGTCAAATATCATCATTTTATTTTCACATTTATTAAGGGCCTCCTCTTTAAGTAGGGGTTCTGTGTCCCCTGCATGAGCCTTCACACTATTGTATTCTTCATGTGTTTAATATTGTTCTCGGCAATAAACTGTCTAATCTTATCTTGTCCTGCACCACTCAGTGGCATTTATCCATAGGAGGTGGAGCATTATCTCCCAAGTCGGTAGCTTGGATCACACCATTTTGAATATCTAATTTTTCCTTCAGTTTTGATTGAGTCCACTATTGTTAATAGTCCAAACATTTTGAGTATTCCATTTTTCCTTCGTTCTTGAGTGTGTTCACTATTGTTAACAGACATAGGGTTAATAGTAGCTTCCTTTGTCAATGGAATGCTTTTTCTTGCTTTTTCAACATTGCAAGCTAGAACAAGGTTATTACCTTTAGAACTAACTCCATCTTATTACTAATATCTAGTTTTTCTACTAAACAAAAAGATCTGACAAATAGTTAGAGACAGTTTCAACATTTACCACTTCTTCAAAATGAAAAACAGGGATAGGGATAGAAGGATTCTGGCTACTATCATGGTTAATGGGTAAGCTCTCAAAATTAGGACAGTATGGGGACGCAGGGATAAGAGATGTCGAACATTTTTTTCTAGGACTAGGGAGCCTAGAAGGGTTTAGACTCTAAAGACAAAACTTCCCCCAAGCTAGACAAGGCATCACCACTGATAACAGAGCCTAAGTTTCTGAAACCAACAAACTCTCCAGGCAAGCCATCAGAGTCCACTTTGTCTACAGAAGCCTCAGAAATAGATTTAGCACTAACTCCCGTTTCAATACCATTCTCCTTTTCAATAGCATTCTTAGGAACATCATTAACTGTAATTTGTTTAGCTTTAGGGTTTCCTAATTTGCTTCTAATAATAGGCCAACTTCTCCTAACGTGCCCTTCTCTCCTGCAAAGGAAGCAATCATTAAGGCCTCCAACAATTTCTATATTGCAGGATGAATTTTTTCTTCCCAAATCAATGTCTATCACCTCAGGGATTTCAATTCTTCGAGACAACAAGACAAGAACACTCGCATCCATATGGAGAAGAGTGGCCTTAGTCTCCTTAATCCTCAATACATTTCCAATTGGGGAAAGCAGTTGTAGCAAGAATGCCCACAATAGGGGAGGTGCATTTTTTTCGGTTACCCATCTAGGTTAAGAAAGTGAGAGCACCTCCTCATTTAGGGCTTCTAGTGACTAGTTTAGGACACAAAACATACAGTTTCCAATACTCCAATATTGTTTACTAACAACTTTTTCTTGCATACTATGATACTTAAAGAAAATTAGAAATAATCCTCGTTGAATCATTCTGCAAAATGAAATCTTTAACACTAGTTTTTTAAACCAGACATTATTTATGATTTATCCATTCATCTAAGAATCTCCTAACAGGCACCTTATTACAGTCAAGTTCAGCGAGGAAAAAATTAACATGCTTCAATCTATTCTCTTTCTAGGGCCTACAAGAGCACACTTACCATTTCGTCCACAATCCAGCCCTCCTCTATTGCCTTTGCCATCCTCTTGGGCAATGAATTTTGCAGAGGGTGAAATGTTTTCTTCTGCAACTATGTCAGGGAAGGACTTTTCATTTCCTTTAACTCTAGATGACTCTTCTAGGTCATCGAGAGGCTAGTCAAGCATTTCCATTAATTAGACTTGTACAATCAGTTTGTTATGCTAGGGCATAATAAATGCATACATATGGGAAAAAAAGCAAAGAGAAACGTGGGAGAAAGATCCAAAATAAACCAAACCAGCAAATGAGAGAAAGTTCCTGAAGGAGCAAGGAGGGCACCGAACAGGAAGTGCTGCAAAACCTCATTGGAGGAGACCCAAGGCCTCCACCACTACAACGCGCTCGTGAAAGCCTCCACTCCTCTACTTCTCTGTCACTAGATTAATATCCTCTAGCATCTTTTTGCATTTATGATAGTATTTTAGTTGTCTTTTGTATCTTCCTCTTAGCCCTTGACATCTACAAGCTATGCAACCAGTAAATTCCATCTAGAGATATCTACATGAGCAGGTTGGGCCATAGGTAGTATATGCTCAGATGTTGTCATCAAGTGTTGCTTGATGTAGACTATGTATAAGAATAGTCTGATGATGTGTTAATTCATATGAAATTCCTTTTACTACAAGGGAAGTAATTCATGAATCCAAGTAGAGAACTCTCCCCAATTGTAGACTTGCCCCCTACTCAGCCCAGTCATATAATTTCTCATCCATACTGCAATGTCAAAGGCACACATAGCACCAATCAACCTACGATGAATAAAATCCATTAAACATCATACTTCTGTGAAAAGGCACTCATTTGTCAACCCTTTATCTCCCTTGGGCCACATTCTCACCACCCCCAAACTGGGAAAGTGTGGCTTACATAAGGTATGAACAACAAAACTGTTTTCCCTTTGGTTTGATTTTGTTACTAAGCTTATGTACTAACAGTCCAGTAAAGGGTACCTGAATAGTCTAGAAAAATCAGTGAGTGTGGAGGTGAATTGGACTTCTCGGTCCATGTACTAGTAACTATACAAATGGTTCCTGCGTATCTCTGTTATAGCAAGATGCCATTCAGAACAAATAAGGTTTGAACTTTGAAGTCTCCCACACTGAAGGGCAACATTCAACTTTCAAGTAATGCTCATCCAGTTTGTTTGCCCACCAAACTCTTGACTATGTTGCCATTAAAGTCTCCAAGGAAGAGTTTTAATTGTTGGCAGTGTTTTTTTTTCAAATCAGATTTTGCCCTTGGCATCACATGTGTAGGCGAGAGTATAGTAATATTCTTGGAAAAGGAATTGTAGCTTGTGCTGGAAGAAGCCAACTTTCATGAGTTGTGCCCTACTTCCCAAAGACCTTGTCAAAGGTTGCTTTCCAAATTTTTGGCATTAATGTTGAGAACAAAGTGCCTACCTACACTTTAATTTTTCCCTTTTCAATGATATACTTGCTGAAACCATTATTTGGCCTCCTGCCCTCAGTTCATCAATTTTGAAGGCTTCAACAGAACCCTAGAGGTGCTGATTGGATTTCTTTATTAAGATTAACTCTACAAGATTTCTTGAGTAATGTTTAGCTAGAAATAAGCAATTGAATTTAATAGTAACCTAAACTTTCTATTCGCTATATCTACGGTTATGTTGGTGGTGTGCAGAATAGAGATGCCACTGTTTGTACAATTTTATCAGTTGTTGAAGATCATAAAAACGTAAATTCACCTCCAGCTATGAATGACTTGAACACATTGCTCCTCTCTATCAAAAGGTTGTAGTTTCTCAACTGGAACCCACAGTACCCTCATAACAAGTTGTATCATGCATAAACTCATAAAGCCATGTGTTGGGTGCCAAAATCACTGCTCACACTCCTAGAGGGATCAATCCACTTCAAGGCCAAGGTTATGTTATTCCTGAAGATGGATAGACCAACTCATCAACAAAAGGTGAGTGATGACAGCTCAATTGATGAGAATGGATAATCCATACTTCACTTTGGGCTAAACTGGACCTTGGAGAGTGTTCATAGAGGTAATCTTTAACAAGATTTAATTGCAATTGAAGCTAGATAAATTGAAACAACAAAGGAGCATCCAATGTATGCCTGGTCCAAAAAGCTATCACTAAAACCAAGAACTAGCCTACTATACATATAGCCTCAATTAAGTTGACAAAGACATCATTGCATAACTGCAAGATGTGGACATGCAGGACAAGATTCTCTAAGATAAAATATTCTACGCTCACTACAGATGCTTACCTTGTTAGAATTACTGAACCATAAGTGCAATCAAACTACTTTTCCCTACTCCTAAATTACTTGTTAAAGATATTGTTCATTTTTAGGTGCATAGAGGGTCAAATTCTTCCAAGATTAGTTCTTATATTGGCTTACAGTGTCACAATTACTAGAAGACACAACACAGAGAAGTGACAAAAGAGAGATAATATCAATAATTAAATATTATCAATAATCCCTCTCCAAACTCCAAAAATCCATATCGAATATTGAAAAGAGTCAAAAGACCATTACAAAGAATGTTTTAGAATGCTGTGGCATTCATCTAACCTCTATTATATTCATACTAGCAAATGTGCCAACAGAAAAATCTTAGCTATATTTTAGTGTTAGTAATTACAAGTTGAAGGCAGATATAGCTGCATGAACCATTGGTATAAACTACCTGTTCTCTTTTCTTTGGACATTAGTGTTTGCATTTTTATGATACTCATGTAGTATCCTTAACATTGGGTGCCTGCTCAATACATGGGTTAATATGAGTAAGACAGTTACCTCCATCCTCTTTGCTTAAGGTCTACTCCATACAATGTGACTGGAGATTGATTAACAATTCACCTTCAATTCAAATCTTGTCCTGTAATGTTCTCAGGGTATCTATTAAGAAATTTAGGACTATCGCCAGCCCTGTGCCCATTTCATAAAGATACATGATCATGAGAATTATATTTGTTGGTACAGTTGCCCTTGTATGTCATCTCTTTGACTAAGAGATAGCAATTATTATTTATGGGATGAATAATATCCACTATTCTGGTTAGCGAGATGTTATCAGTGCGTGTTGCTGACATGCCTTCTCTTACCAACATTTGACCTTTAAATATATTGCTTGCTCCTTTTGGTGTTCGTGTCTTAACTCTTACCAGCATTATACTGATTCCCTTTATGTTTTGGTGAATAGTTACTAGTGATCTTATGGAAAAATCAAAATATTGAGACCCCCAATTTGATTTCCTACCTGTTGCCATTGATTCCCTTTATGTTTGCACAATTTCTCTTGCTAAAAAAATTCATTCAACTTCTAAATCTTGATTTCTTCCCAATATTTATGCAGGGTACGTTTCCATTATGGCCATCCTGACGTCTTTGATAGGATATTCCATATCACGCGAGGAGGCATAAGTAAGGCATCACGTGTCATTAACTTGAGTGAGGACATCTTTGCAGGTAATTCCCTAGCCTATAGAACCTTTTGCTGCAAATTCTTACAGAGGCATTCTGCTTTTATTATAAAGAATTTCTACACACTCATTATAAGATTTGGTCTAATCAGGCTTCAACTCCACCCTAAGACAAGGCAATGTCACTCACCATGAATATATTCAAGTGGGAAAAGGTCGAGATGTGGGACTAAATCAAATCTCACTCTTTGAAGCAAAGGTAGCCTGTGGCAATGGGGAGCAGGCATTAAGTCGAGATATTTACCGACTAGGGCATCGGTTTGACTTCTTCCGGATGCTGTCATGCTATTACACAACTGTTGGGTATTATGTCAGTACAATGGTAAGTAAATCTTACAAATTCTCTGATTTAGTGTGATGAAAGTTTCAACAATCATGAGTGGTTTGACTTCCAGCTGCTACATTATTTTTCTTTGACTAACAAAGAGAAGAAGAACAACAATATTTGATTCAGTAAGACTGAATAATATAAGTATTTGTGTTGTTAATATAACAAGTTTCTCTGAATTATGCAGTTGGTTGTGATCACTGTGTATGCATTTCTATATGGGCGTCTCTACTTGGCACTAAGTGGGTTAGAAAAGTCACTGCTAAAAAAAGCAGAAGTCAATGAAAATTATCCTCTCGAGGCAGCTCTTGCGTCACAATCTCTAGTTCAGATAGGCATATTGATGTCTTTACCAATGGTTATGGAGATTGGCTTAGAAAGAGGCTTCCGGTCTTCAATTGGCGATTTCATTATCATGCAACTTCAGCTTGCCTCTTTCTTTTTCACATTCTCTCTGGGAACAAAAACTCATTATTTTGGGCGGACAATTTTGCATGGTGGTGCAAAGTACAGGGCCACTGGACGAGGTTTTGTGGTGCGACATGAAAAATTTGCAGAAAATTATAGGCTTTATTCAAGAAGCCATTTTACAAAAGGGCTGGAGCTGATGATGCTTCTGTTTGTGTACAACATTTATGGTGCAGCAACAAAAGATTCTTTAGCTTATCTGTTTATAAACATTTCAATGTGGTTCCTGGTAGCAGCATGGTTATTTGCTCCATTCTTGTTTAACCCATCAGGGTTTGAATGGCAAAAGATTGTTGATGATTGGGAAGATTGGAGCAAATGGATAAGCAGCTGGGGTGGTATTGGTGTGCCTGCAAATAAAAGCTGGGAATCTTGGTGGGATGAGGAACAGGAGCATCTTCGGTATACCAGATTTCTTGGACGAATATTAGAGATTGTTCTTTCCTTCAGATTCTTTATATACCAATATGGTTTGGTGTACAATTTAAAAATAGCAAATGGAAATCAAAACATAATTGTAAGCACTCACCT
The DNA here is from genome assembly GCF_030272615.1 of Cryptomeria japonica. Classification (NCBI taxonomy): domain Eukaryota; kingdom Viridiplantae; phylum Streptophyta; class Pinopsida; order Cupressales; family Cupressaceae; genus Cryptomeria; species Cryptomeria japonica. Next base: position 240,635,073 of record NC_081414.1, read on the forward strand.
GTTACTCTTTTTCATTTTCCTTTTCCTTCTTTGTATTCAACCAATCGTTGATTCTTTCCACTAAATTTGACGTCAAACATTTTATCACCAGGTGTATGGCCTATCATGGCTTGTTATTGTAGTCGTACTGCTGATTTTAAAGGTAGGCTTTTGGGCAACATTTTCCTATCATCAAAAGAATTTCTCCGCCTAATATACATAAAAAATACATTCTGATCAGGGTAAACAGAATGATACAATGATGGATGAATCATCTATTTTGCAGGTGGTGTCCATGGGACGAAAAAAGTTCAGTGCAGATTTTCAGTTAATGTTCAGATTACTCAAACTACTCCTCTTCTTCGGAACCATTGCAATCATTGTAATACTATTTACTCTCCTTAACCTCTCCGTAGGGGATCTATTCGCCAGTATTTTAGCCTTCATGCCAACAGGGTGGGCATTGCTTCAGGTAACTTAACTCATGGATTGTCATGCAACAAATAATGAAGATTTCAGTGACATAAAAAAAATGTAAGACCTAACTTGTGGTGAATTTTATTCGTGCAGATTGCTCAGGGATGCAGACCAGTGGTGGTGAAGATTGGTTACTGGGAATCAGTAAAGTCCCTTGCAAGAGCCTATGATTATGTGATGGGGTTGGTCATTTTCTTACCTGTTGCAGCACTTGCATGGTTCCCCTTTGTTTCTGAGTTCCAGACTCGCCTGCTCTTCAATCAAGCTTTCAGCAGAGGTTTGCAGATCTCCCGGATATTGGCGGGTGGAAAGAAGCAAAATTAAACCATTCATTATAGCAATGTCGTAAAGTTGCTACTTTTTTTATTTCTTTTCTGATTTTTAATTTCTTCGGAATGTCCCTATTGCAATAGAGACGAGACATTTTACTCCGCATTATTGTCCAAGTCTTGGTGGATTATTTTTTTTCCTAAAATCTTCCTCCAACTTTTTGGTAGTGGCTTGGGCTAAATCAATGTAACGAAGACATCATCACCTTGGTGGTTTCAGTATTGTTAGGTGAAATTGAGTCCTTTGATTTTCTATTTTTTATTTTTTTGGCTAAATCAGTTTATGATCATAATGACATCAAGATTTTGCAAGTACTAACTACAAATGATATGAATTCATTCGTTCTTTGGATTCGTGCTAGTGTGTTAATTCTTTTGGGGTTCTTCCTTTTTATTCCCCTATGGCTAGCTATATTATTACTATTTTTAAATGTTTTTCTTGTTGGTTCGATGTTTTAAACATAAGGGAACACGTGACACGAAGCTTTATAAGATTGGCCAACCTACTTTATAATCTGTTGTTTTATTCATTTTTTGTCTTTATGTTAAAAAATTGTTGTCATTGCCTATGATGCTAACTCTGTTCATACTATGAGCTAAAAAGACAAGAATCAATGTGTTAAAAGAGTATACCTACCAGTCCATGTTATCTTTCCATGTTTCTATGCATCTAATTTCGTAAGATAGAATCAAAATGTCAAAATGTAATATCTGAAAATGATTAATATGTGATTTGTGGTTATGAGTAGTGTTTTTGTGAGAACATTTATTAATAATGTAGAAAGGTAGTAAAAATTATTTTCAAAGTTTTTGGAAATATAGTTATGAGTATTACATACCAAATATTATAAAAGTAATAGTATTGTAGACACCTAAAATTGTCATGTCTAATTTTATTTATTTAATTATTTTATCTTAAGTCTTCTATTAATTAAATAAATATTTATTTATTTAATTAATTCATTTATCCTCTTCTAAACCTTTCCTCATTTAAATAAATACTTTTATTTATTTAAATTGTCATTTTCTTAAATTAAATAAATATTTTATTTATTTAATTGATCCTACTTCATCTATTAATTAAATAAATCTTTATTTAATTAATTAATTCATTAGCCTTTTCTATCCATGACACATGTCATTCATCTCTTAATTTTTCTCTTACCTACCCTTTTTATCATTTAATTATTTCCTCTACCTACCCTTTAATCTCAGCGGACCATTTATCTTTACACCTCTTAATCTTATCCCTCCATTTCTTACAGTCTTCTCTATATAAGAGGATGTTTCCTTCATTATCAACCCTAATCATCTAATAGTCTAATTGATCTTATGCAATCAAGCCTTCTTGCGACCAAACTATCAACCACATTTCCGATCTTTGTTGGGCTCTTTTGCATACATAAAATCTGAGAACAAATATATCAAACAAGATCAATGGAGACTAAAACCTTACTAGACATGTGAATGGTTTATTTGGTTTATTTTGTTTATTTGCATGGTCTTAGGTATCTTCATTTGTGTATGGTGGATTGCTTTCATTGTTAGGCTAGGGTTTTGTAGTTGGATCCTTGTTAGTCTTTCAATATTGTTTTTTTCACTATCCATTTTCACCGTATACAAGTATATGATAGAAGGTTTACAAAAAAATGTAGTTTATTGCTATATACAAAATTAAAATACTAAGTGTATGAAATTCCACTAGGAGAAAAGGGGTTAGATGATCTAGGAAATATTCATTGAAGGGATAGTCAACTAATTGACCAAATGAAAGGTTTACAAAAGGGAGGATCATGGACCAACCAATTATCCTACATAACTTCAGCAGAGGTTTGCAGATCTCCCAGATATTGGCGGGTGGAAAGAAGCAAAATTGAACCATTCATTATAGCAATGTCGTAAAGTTGCTACTTTTTTAATTTCTTTTCTGATTTTTAATTTCTTCGGAATGTCCCTATTGCAATAGAGAAGAGGCATTTTACTCCGCATTATTGTCCAAGTCTTGGTGGATTATTTTTTTCCTAAAATCTTCCTCCAATTTTTTGGTAGTGGCTTGGGCTAAATCAATGTAAGGAAGACATCATCACCTTGGTGGTTTCAGTATTGTTAGGTGAAATTGAGTCCTTTGATTTTCTATTTTTTATTTTTTTTGGCTAAATCAGTTTATGATCATAATGACATCAAGATTTTGCAAGTACTAACTACAAAGGATATGAATTCATTCATTCTTTGGATTCATGCTCCCCTATGGCTAGCTATATTATTACTATTTTAAATGTTTTTCTTGTTGGTTCGATGTTTTAAACATAAGGGAACATGTGACACGAAGCTTTATAGGATTGGCCAACCAACTTTATAATCTGTTGTTTTATTCATTTTTTGTCTTTAAGTTAAAAAATTGTTGTCATTGCCTATGATGCTAACTCTGTTCATACTATGAGCTAAAAAGACAAGAATGAATTTTTTCAATGATATCAATGTGTTAAAAGAGTATATCTACCAGTCCATGTTATCTTTCCATGTTTCTATGCATCTAATCTCGTAAGATAGAATCAAATGTAATATTCCAAAATGATTAATATGTGATTTGTGGTTATGAGTAGTGTTTTTTGTGAGAACATTTATTAATAATGTAGAAAGGTAGTAAAAATTATTTTCAAAGTTTTTGGAAATATAGTTATGAGTATTACATATCAAATATTATCATGTCTAATTTTATTTATTTAATTATTTTATCCTAAGTCTTTTATTAATTAAATAAATTTTTATTTATTTAATTAATTCATTTATCCTCTTCTAAACCTTTCCTCGTTTAAATAAATATTTTTATTTATTTAAATTGTCATTTTTCTAAATTAAATAAATAATATTTTATTTATTTAATTTATCCCACTTCATCTATTAATTAAATAAATCTTTATTTATTTAATTAATTCATTAGCCTTTTCTACCCATGACACATGTCATTCATCTCTTAATTTTTCTCTTACCTACCCTTTTTATCATTAAATTATTTCCTCTACCTACCCTTTAATCCCAGCTAACCATTTATCTTTACACATCTTAATCGCATCCCTCTATTTCTTACAGTGTTCTCTATATAAGAGTATGTTTCCTTCATTATCAACCCTAATCATCTAATAGTTTAATCGATCTTATGCAATCAAGTCTTCTTGCGATCAAACTATCAACCGCATTTCCAATCTTTGTTGAGCTCTTTTGCACACATAAAATCTGAGAGCAAATATATCAAACACGATCAATGGAGACTGAAACCCTACTAGACATGTGAATGGTATATTTGGTTTATTTTGTTTATTTGCATGGTCTTAAGTATCTTCATTTGTTTATGGTGGATTGCTTTCATTGTTAGGCTAGGGTTTTGTGGTTGGATCCTTGTTAGTTTTTCAATATTGTTGTTTTCACTATCCATTTTCACCATATACAAGTATATGGTAGAAGGTTTACAAAAAAATGTAGTTTATTGCTATATACAAAATTAAAATACTAAGTATATGAAATCCACTAGGAGAAGAGGGGTTAGATGATCTAGGAAATATTCATTGAAGGGATAGTCAACTAATTGACCAAATGAAAGGTTCACAAAAGGGAGGATCATGGACCAACCAATTATCCTACATAACTTGGATTGTGGATGGTGTTAACACACCCCAACCAAGAGGTCAATGAAGAATGACCTTGATGCTAAGTCTAATAAATTTCCCTTGTGGGAAAGGAATCTAGCCCCTTGATTGAGAAAGAGACAATGAGAAATGACTAAACGTGTGAAAAATTTATGATATAACTTCTCTAGAATAGATGATTGAGTGGAATTGTTAAACCTTTTACCCATGGGAGGTATTGGGATATGTGATTGTTTATGTGATGGTTTAATTAGGATCTACATAATCCTTAATTTACTATTGTGATAGTTCCTATTTATAATAATAATAAGTCTATTAGACCCATGATAGGATTAGTGATCTACCCATCCATTCTCTAATTAGGGAGGTCTGTATGTTGATAATATTTGGAGGTTGGCCCTTGAAGTGGCTCTTTTTTTGAATAATTTGTTCTATTTTGTTATCACAATAGTGGATGTGGTATATTTGCATGCTATTTTACTCTTTAACCAAGTAATTTCATAAAATGTGGTATTAAAAATTTTATTTGGGTCAAGTGTAGATTTTTTTGTTGATTTCTTTCCAAACAAGTTGCCTATATTGCAAAGGTTGTTTGCCTCACACAAGCATTTGATTTAGGCAATCTTATTGTCATTTGAAATAAAAATTTGAGATTTTTTAAAGAGTGGTCTTAAAAAGAATTTAGAGAATTGTCAAGGGAGATATAATTGTTGCCATTGGACCTTGCAATTTATTTATTTTTTTTTGCAAAAGATTAGAGCAATGAAAGAAATATTCCAGTGAAGAAACATGGGAGGTCCATCTATGCAAGGAAAAATAAGAATCTAACTATACCTAGAAGGCATTTGTAAAGGATGATCTAGATGGACCAATAGGTGTACAAGATGGGAGGAGGAAATGCCCTTAAGAAAAGATCTAAGCAAGAGAATGCACAATTTTGAAAATAATATAAAAATGTAACCAAATTTGATCCATTATGATGTCAAGGTTCCCACAACAACACACTAAGACAAAAGACACATGTTCCTCAAATTTCTATAAACACACTTTTTATTAGGATGTGCAAAATTTTGATGATCATGACTCGACCATTTGGAACTTTTGAATGAATTAGTTTTTGTAAACCATGTTTGTACTAGACAAAAGGTCTACTTGGCGTCTCTCTTATTGTAGAAGGAGTGATGTATTTCATATTAATGGCTAACCAACCAAATGAATTGTCATTTCATGGTTTACATTTACAAAGGGACTTTAACCACACTTTAAAATTAGCTTGGTAAAGAACTACTTGGGTCAACTAGCCAGAGTTTGGAAAATAAACTTGATCAAGGTTTACATTCTATAATTTCAAATTCTTAGTTTGAAAGTATATAATCTTGAGAAAGGCAAGTGTTGGATCTAGTTTTTGGTAGATTGAAAGACCATATTCATCATGAAGTAAGAATGGTATCTCAATATGATTTAAAGGGAACTTTTAGACTTCCAAAGCTACTTGAGAAAAAATTCTTAACTACTAGGAGGCAATCATTCACTCTTGATAAGATGTAAACACTTTGACCCAATCTTTTTATCAACCCACATGATTAATACAACAAATAGATGAAAAATGAGTAAAGGGGTCATGATTCAACTATGATAGAAAATACAACAAAAAACATAAATGTGTGGAATGGAGATTATTCTACATTGACGAGGTGCTTGAAATGGATGAGAAGCATGGATCAAATTCAAAAGATGAGGTAGTAGTATCTATAAAACACTAACCAATCATCTTTTGTCATGCTCTATTGGGTATTATAACTCCACAAATATTCAAGATAACATGATTTATATACGATATGAAGAAACAATATTGACTATTTCGAGTAGCACTCATAACTTCATAAATGAATATGATCAAGTTATGATTGTCGAAGAGGATACTCTATGTTGTTAAATTAAGTGTAAGGAAATTGTCATGCATGCACCTCTAATACTAGAAATTTGCAAACAAATTATGCCCATAAAATAGAAATAAGACAAATTTATTTTCTACATTAAGATATTGAGGAAAGAAATGTGAGATATCCAAATTACAACAATTTCAACAATATAATAGAATGTGAACAACACTTAGAAATAAGATAGAATGAGAAAAGAACAAATCAACTACTCAAATGAGAGAGACACAATATATGCATGAAAGCTCCTTTCAAATGAAAATCTCCACCCTCCAAAGCAATGAACCTAGCAACAAACTTGTTATAATAAAATATTAGGCCCGTAGACATAACATAGCTCAAATTATTACTCCTCTAGAGGAAATCCAATAGTATAACCCTTACATTATATTCTCTTGACCCTCTAACCTCAACTAAAGCACCCAAATATATAGGCAATAAACAATTAGAAACCACAAGCCCAAATATGGTTTCCAATCTCATGGTACAAATTCAAACTCCCCTCTACCATGACGAGTTGACAAACCAAATTTTTTTTTTTTTACATGTATACACATACCCACCAAACTTAGGTACTACATTTGGTTATATTCCCATTTTTTCAAGTCGTTTTATGATGTACATCACAAATTATCATAATCTAGCCAAGATTCTTAGTCCACTTTGTAACTTCCCTCACATGCTCTTACATGCATCATAAAAAATGCTTATTTGCTTATAGTGTCATGGATTCTCTTACACATCTTCCATGACATAATGCTCTTATATATTATTACACAGACATTCTCCCAACAACTATGTATGGCATAATGACTAAGTCAAAAGTGGGGTACCTCTTTCTATAAGGACACATTAACTATTACAATTTAAAAAATAATGAAACAATCTAAATCTTACAATTTGCATGGTGTAGTACACACCTAATCCGAAAAAATAAGTGTCACAACATCAAAATAGTTATGGATGATTATAATAGGAGAGTGTCATGTTTATGATTTGTATGGATGGAATGGATAAGGTTTTGCCAGTGTTCCACTGAGTTTGGAGACATGGAGACATGGGGACGTGTCTCAGGTATGGGAGTACTTGGGGCCTAAGTTTGGGAATAGCGATGATGGGGGAGCGATGCTGACATAATACATATAGTACTTGAAAAAATAGTTTTAAAAAGATAAATATGTATAACATAATAACTAGTATTCAAATATAGACATAGAGTCTATATTAGTAAATACTAGAAGTCTAGACTCTAGACATAGAGTCTAATCATCCCCAAGCTCCTCGCCAAACTCCTCAATGTCCTCATCACTCAAAATGCTAGGCCCACATGCTCAAGCTCATCTATACCAATACCAACCAGCCCTATATTTGTAGCATTATCATCAATCTATGCTAGCTTTTTTGGATCTACATCTCATCTGGTTGCTAGACTCTCCTTGTATTTAGAAGTGTTGCAGTTGTAGATCATGAAAAAATTGCATTAAATGGGAAAACCAAAGCATGAAATTGATCTAACTAAGCTAATCATAGAACGTAATCAATCATGCTAATCTATCCTAATATGACCAACAAAATAACTAAAACAAAACTTCATGATGTAAACCATTCTTGCATGTTTCTTCAGTTAAATTTCGTTGTTCTTCCTTTCATCTCTAATTCTAATGTGTTGCTCTCATCGTGCAGGTGGAAATATGAAATGAAAGCAAGAATGCGATAAGCAAGATTTACTAGGATTGTGATTCTTTGACAAAATGATGATGCTAATTACTAGATGACAATGAATTTTGACAAAGTAATAATGAAATTTAGATGATCACTGGATTATTGAATAGAATAACAATGCATGAAATTAGATGATTTGATTAATGAAAGAGATCCCAATTTATAGAAAACTCAAGACTTCGCGAACAAACAAGATTGAAAAGTTTTTTGGTTAAATGGATGATCCTGATTGAGCGCACAATAGAGCTGCCATTCGAAGAAGGATGAAGATGATGAAGAAAAAGAAAAGAAAAAGCAAAAAAGTAGATTTTCAAAGATGCATACATCATTTTCAAATTTAAAATTAAAATATATGAGATATTTCCAAAAAGATAGATTTTTGAAAATCAAAGAGGATATTAGTTTCCCATTTTCAAAAATTAGGAAGATTTGGGAAAAATCGCATAAAACAAATTTTATATATATATATATATATATATATATATATATATATATATATATGTCTTAGGGGATGAGAAATTAGAATAAATAGTTAAATAAATAAAGATATTTATTTAATTCTGATGACATAATTAGCTAACCAAATAATTTAAATAAATTGTTCAATTATAGGAGATAGATATTGAACATTTAGTTAAAGTGTAGATTCATAATTAATTAAATAATATAAATTGTTTAATTAATATTAAAATGAGATGATTAATGATGAAAGATGAAATGATTAGGGAGTAATTAGTAAAAAGGGCTTTAATTAATGAAATAATTTATTAAACCTAAAAGAGCAAATTAGTCAAACTGACATCCAAAGATCTTAATTTGGTCAAATTAAGTCAAATTAGCTCAAAATGGGTGAAAATGAGAAGAATTGAGAAGGTTTGGATAGAAAATAGGAAGAATTAAGTCAAAATGGGAAAATTAGGGCAAACCGGGTAAAAGCAAATAAACTGGGTCAAAGCGGGTCAAAGGACTAAAATGGGACCGATGCTACACCATGGGGTAGGAGAAGTAGTCAAAATGATGTCATAAAAATAGAATTGGGAGAAAATGATGCCAATGAGACAAAAAATGGGAAAGAGGAAATGACATGATCAAAACAAGAGCAAAATGACCTAATCAGGACACGTTTAGGGACAAATCGACATCACAAGATCAAAATGGGAACAAACTAACATCAAGGGGATCAAATTTAGGTCTAAATGATATCCCAGACTCTAAATGGGGAAAAAATTATGCCAATAGGACAGAAAATGGGAAAGGGGAAGTGAGACGGGATTGCCTGAATAATAATGACTATACGTGTAATTCGGTTAAAAATGAAGAGCGTAAGTGTTTACCAATTTTTACTCTCTACATTTTATCTCTCTTTGAGACAATGCGATTTAAAACATTGTTTCAAAGAAGATTCAAGAAAAAACCAAATTAAATAAACCCCAGGTATAATAGGGTATAAGGGTGCCCCCTTGAGAAATTGACTGAAAAACTTGGAAAAAAGGTTAATTTATCGACAATGACACCAAGATTCAAAAATCGCAAACAGAAGTGAAATCGAGGTAAAAACACAAAATTTACAAGCTCAGGAAGGTGAAAAAGATCGTGACCAGTGCAAAGCGAAGTGTGTGTACGTCCATCTAGGCAAGCTAGAGGGGTATAAAAGTGGGTGGGAGGGTGAAAAGAGCTCATTTTCACTCTCTTTTTTAGAAGAATTGGAGCTCTAGATCAAGGAGAAGTTAGGAGGACGGTGTGAATTCCAAGGGAGAATCATCATGTTGAGTACGTGCGGAGCTACTAGTGACCTAAGAGCGTAGGATTAGAAGTCTGTATCCCGGATCCCACTTGTCAATTTTTTATTTGAGCATGCTTTTCTAGGTTTAATTTCTTCATTTTCAATGTTGAGGGATCTAGGTTAAGAGCTGCACAATTGGGTGTGTTTTCTATGCAGTTAGCAAAGAGCTACATAGTTAGGGGATAGAACTGCACAATTGGGAGCTACAACTGCATAGTTGGTAGCCAAAACTACGTAGTTAGAAGCCAAAATTGTGCAGTTGGTTAGGCAAGCTACACATTTGGCTAAGACAAAATGCAGATGGATTAGGGCTTATAATTAGTGTCTGACTAAGATGGCCTAGGTTGATCTAGGGCTTGACCTAGGGCTCAAGTTGGATAGGCTAGGATTGAACACCTAGGCACTCAATTAGGGTACTGAATTAGGGTTTGCAATTAGGGATTCCCAATGAGGATTGACACGTAACTGATTGGTGTAAGGGGTTACGATGGAGAGGACATGGATTTCCTATTGAATGGGGACATGTGCTAGAGCCATGCTTGTGATGTTATACTTTCATCAACACTAGGTAGCATATAGAGTCTTTGATGATCAGCAATGGGTTGAATTTATTACATGCGTGGGATTTTGAGCACATAGAAGTGTGCAGACCTATACCAAACAGACAAGTATGGCTAGGATGACCTTATGTATATTTTTATGATGGAGCATTGTCACAGTGACCGTCAAGTCAGACATTGTACTAGATGTTAGACAGTTCAAATAATCAAAAGATAATTGAGAGGGGGGGGGGTTAATCAGTTGTCTCAGATTATCAGAATATTAAGCAATTAAAAATTTAATACCGAAACCCAAAGTATCAATATCAAAATGAATAAACCAATTACCAAAATAGCAGATAAACCAATTAAGCATAAACAACACTCAGAGAATAAATACCATCCACATGACACCAAGATTTGTACGTGGAAAACCCAATAAAGAGAAAAACCATGGTGGGAAGCCTACCCACGGTCAGGTAATACTTTTGCAATAAGTATGTGGATTACAATTGAGGGGCTTGCACTTGAAAGAAGGCCAACAACCTAGAGTGCACTGCTCATCACAAAAGGAGTCTCACTGACTACATAGAAATCCAAACTACAATCTGGAAGAAAGAATGAACTATAAAGATAGCATCTCCTATGCCTGAGTACAGTTCTGGTTAAGCTCAATACTAGAGGACTAAATCCTCTTACATAAACCCAACTCAATCACCAATGATCGACCAAATCCTCTGCCTGAATGATTATTACATTATTCGCTTATTACATATCCATATCACTTTCCCATATATGATATACAATGAGATCTTACATCATATATATACAAACCCTCGACCACAAACAATAAGGTCAGCCACCAAACAATAAAATAATTACATAATTACAAAACATGTCAGTCTGAGACCAAACAAATAATATCCAACCCATAAAACATCCTGGAAACGCATCGAGAAGTCCAATCCACACGTTACATTAAGCCGATCCATAACCTAGATAATCTGGGACCCAATTTAGGTCCATACATGCTAAGCCAATGATCCCAATCAACCAAGTCTCGAACACGATCACCACTAGCATCCTGAATCTCCATTAGAAGTCGCACCAACACCACTTATGCATAGCATCAAAGATCTTCAATAAAGCTTTGTCGATGAAACCCTCGCCGGAACAACAAACCAAGCTTCGTAGCATACAAGATAGCATCTAATCACCATAACAAGACCAACTGACTAAACATGAATCTAAGTAGCATGAATAAGCCAATTCCATAACCCAAACATACCAGATCATATCAGATCTAATCCAACAAAAAACCAAACATCCTACCGAGACCAGAAGGGTGTCCGTAAAGCAACCAAAACAACTGGTGTTGCCATCAATACAACACATAATCAATTCCTCCAAATGGCCAACAATCTCCCCCTTTGGCATTATTGGCAACACTATATGTGAAAAACATCCAAGTGCCAAGAAATGCCAAACAAATCTCCCCAATGAAAGATAGCCAACAATCTCCCACACAAAGATATAGCAATGAAGTTCTGAAACAAAGACCAAACTCCCCCTATGAATGATATCTCTTTAAAGCTCTATTTTTCACATATATCTCTCCCCCTTTGACATCAATACCATAAATCTGACAAAAATATCAAAGAAAAAACCAAAAACCATTGAATCACAAGGCTAACTACTCCCCCTGAGCAGTAGCATCGCCACATTAGTCTAGAATGAATAATATATCTGATAATGCATACCAGACTGATGCCAAAAAGCATCAATCACTTTTCTGTCAGAGGGGCAGAAACCCCTAATCTGTCTCTTAGGTACCCAAATGATTCTTTAGGCAAAGGTTTAGTGAAAATATCTGCAATCTACTCTTTAGTGTTCACATAAACCAATCAGACCTCATTCTCTTCCACCTTCTCCTTCAAAAAGTTATACTTGATACATATGTGCTTTGTCTTAGAGTGAAATACCAGATTCTTTGATATGTCAATAGTAGCAGAGTTATCACAGTGAATAACTACCGATCCAACGCAATGCACTTTAATATCCTTCAACATTTTCTTCATCCATAGAACCTGTGTACAATTAGTAGCAACAACAATATACTTAGCTTCAGTAGTAGATAAAGAAGTACATGATTGTTTTTTGTTGATCCATGAAACCAACTTCTTTCCAAGAAAGAAAGCTCCATCGGAAGTGCTTTTCCGATCATCAACATCACCAGCCCAATCCGCATCTGTATATGCACATAAAGTAAAGTCATCATCCTTAGGGTACCACAAACCATATTCAGAAGTACCTTGCAAGTATCTAAAAATTCTTTTCATAGCACTCTCATGATTCTCTCTAGGATCACTTTGATATCTTGATGTAATACAAACAACATTCATTATGTCGGGCCTAGTCTGAGCCAAATATAGAAGACCTCCAATCATAGACTTTTATCTTGTAGGATTTACCGGTGTAGATACATCTTTCCTTGACAATTTCTCACCGGTAACCATAGGAGTACTTACCGGTTTAGAGTCTTCCATACCAAATTTCTTCAACAATTCCTTAGCATACTTAGTTTGACAGATGAAAATACCTTTATTAGTCTGAGTAATCTGCAAATCTAAGAAAAAGTTTCATTTCCCCAATCATAGACATTTCAAATTCGTTCTTCATATTTATAAAAAAATCCATACACAACTTATTGTCACCTCCAAAAATAATGTCATCAACAAAGACCTCAATAATCAATATATCATCATCAGTGACTTTATAATATAAATTACTATCAACATTACCTTTAGTGAAACCAAGTTTCAATAGATATTTATCTAACCTTGCATACCAAGCTCTAGGTGCCTGTTTCAATCCATATAAAGTTTTCCTTAACATGCAAACCATGTTTTTGTCATCTAGAAGTGAAAACCATCTGGTTGTTCAATATAAACTTCCTCATCAAGATCTCCATTCAGAAATGCACACTTAACATCCATATGATAAACCTTGTAGTTCTTATGAGCAGCATAGGCAAGAAATAGTCTTACAACTTCAATCCTAGCTACCGGTGCAAAAGTTTCGCCATAATCAATTCCTTCCTTTTGAGAATATCTTTTACAAACCAATCTAGCTTTATTCCTTACAACTTGTCCATCATCATTAAATTTATTCCTAAAAAACCCATTTAGTTCCAATAACATTCTTATTTTTAGGTTGAGGAACTAAAGTGTTAGTCCCAACCGGTGCTGAGAGGGGAGGGGTGAATCAGCAATTTACCAGTTTTACACAATTAAAACTTTTAACTCAAGTCTGCACTAACTTAATATTCATCAATATAAACAATTATTGTAGAAGAATATGCATGGATGAAAAGATACACAGTAACACCAAGATTTATCTCATGGAAACCCAAATGGGAGAAAACCACGGTGTGAGTAGGAACTCACAAAATTTGTACTCTTCTAGAGTACGCTGGGTGAAGAGCCATCCCTATTAGGAGATTACAAAGACACTGTTAAGTGCCACCTGGTTAAGGGATTTTATTTAAGGCCTATTAATGCCTTTACCCTGTTAAAGGTAGCCTTGTTAAAGGACTTAGGAACTTCAATTAAGATGTCACCTGGTTAAGGGATTTTACAAAGGGACCTATTAAAGTCCACCCAGTTAAGGGATTTGAGTTGCAATGGTTAGAAAGCAACAAAGAGATGATTTGCTAGAGTAGCTACTGATAGCTTGATCAGATCACAATGAAGATTATACTCTATCCACATCGATTGTGTCTGCTCTTCACAACGCCGATTTTCTACTTATACCTTTGGCTTTGTACTCTGTCGGTCCTCTAATCCTTAGTTCTTCACTCTACCAGTCCTTTGACCCTTGGCTTTGCACTCAGTCGGTCCTATGACACTCGACTCTACACTTTGTCGGTCTACCTTCTGCTAAATCTTTTAACACTTCGTCTCACTCTACTCTGCACTTTGGATCGCCTTTCATGAGATCTTCTCTTTGCAAATTTTATGATCAAGAATATTTTGAATGAACTCAAAATACTTTATACATTCTCTATCATCACCTTCAGGTGTCTCCTTAATCAATGCAATCACATATTTTGATAGATTAAGAATTCAGATCTTCTCGCTCTTGCTCTGCACACCCTACAACAATTTCACCAACTACTCAACCAATTCTGCCACCGCATCACCCAAAAATAGTGACTTCTAGGTCGAGTTCAGTCTTTTAAATGTGAACCAGAAAATCCGCAAGTAATCATGACTTAACTGCATGATGACTGAAGTTGACTTCACCAACCTTTAGTTTGGCATAGACACAAGCTCACCAACTCACCTTTTACCATCGCAACTGTGTAACCGATCACTGCTTTGAGATTTATGGTGACCACCTATCTTCTTTTTGCTTCACCGGTGTACCAGTATACCACTGCGCTCTTCATTACTGGTTCATCCTTTGATGCCGGTTTGCTATGCTTCCATCAAGTCTCTTCTCCTGTTTGTCAATGAGGTTTTGGTTTGCATACAACCTCAAGCCTTCTTGCCTAAGTCACCTTTTATGACTTCATCATCAAAATGACCAACCTGAAGATATGACCTCAACACCGATCTTCTTGAGTGACAGATTGATTAGCTTAGTTTGTCTTCCCTTAAGCTAATTGAACCTTGATCATCTATCTCTTAAGTTGTTTCCATGTTGTTTACAAGTCATCACCTTTTCTACTGAGATACACCACTCCACCGGTCAGTGTTAGACATCAATGACAAATCTTAGCAAATATATTGGTTCTCTGGATTAACCGATTTTGTCAATTCCAACAATCTCCCCCTTAGGCATTGATGGCAACACTTCAGAATCTGTCTTATCAGTTGCTTTTGCATTTACTTTCTTCATTTCTTTCTTTATCATTACCTCTGCTCTGAGTAATGAATATCTCCCCCTAACACTGGCAATACTCTATTTCAGCAACTTCAACTCAACACTATTTAGCATCAACAACTTCAGCTCAACACTACTTACCAATATTCAAATACTATAATCATATCTCCCCCTTTGACAACAATGCCAAAGATGTATTTCAGTACACTTACAAGATTGCTCCCCCTAACTAGAGTAGTCCACACTTATCAATCTAGTCCTAGAAGTTTTTCATAAAGAAATCATAAAAGATTGATATAGAGCCCTTTTTTATTTATTTTAATGCAGGTAGGGGCATTATCCCTAGCTTACCTCTGAGGTATTCAAAGGTGTCCTTCTGTAGTGGCTTTGTGAAGATATCAGCCACCTATTCATTTGTTGGTATATACTCCAACCTCACTTCCTTGTCTTGAACCTATTCTCTGAGGTTGTGATATTTGATAGCTATATGATTTGTCTTGGAATGCATCATTGAATACTTGGATATGTCTATAGCACGGGCGTTGTCGTAGTGAATTATCATAGGTTCAATCACCTTTTCTTGGATACCTTCCAATAATTGCTTGATCCATACAATCTGTGTACAGTTGATTGCAGCAACTACATACGTAACCTCGGTTGTGGACTGAGATATGCAATTTTGTTTCTTGCTTGTCCATGACACAATCCCATCTCCAAGAAAAAATGCACCTCCACTAGTGCTTTTTCTATCATCAATGTTCCCTGCCTAATCTGAATCGGTGAAGACACCTAAGCTTAAGTCTCCCTTATGTGGATACTAGAGACCATACTCATCAGTCCCCTTTAGGTATCTAAATATTCTCTTGACTGCTACCATATGAGTCTCTTTCAAATTTGCAGCAAATCTGGCAACCAAGCCAACAACTTGTGCTATGTCCAGTCTACTGTGTACTGCATACTGCAACTTACCGATCATGGATCGGTAAAGTGTCTCATTCACTTCATGAGCCTCATCATTTTTTGAGAGCTTGCAACCTGTACCATTCGAGCTCCAACATGTTTGCAATCTTCCACTCCAAAAGTCTTCAAAATTTCCCTTATGTACTTGGTTTGGCTAATGAATATGCCATTCTTTAGCTATGAGACTTGCAGGTTGATGAACAATTTTATCTCACTGATCATGGACATCTCAAATTATTGCTTCATTTATTCTGCAAAACCTCTTCTCATCTCATCATCTCCTCCAAAGATGATGTCATCTACAAAGATTTCTGCAATTAGATGTTTTCTTTCTTCTCCGGTCTTCAAATACATGTTACTATTATCACTGGTTCTCTTGAACCCTATGCTTAATAGATATGAATGCAACCTCTCATACCAAGCTCTTGGTGCTTGTTTTAGCCCATATAGAGCCTTCTGCAACTTGCATACCCTATTTATTCCATCTTCTGATGCAAACCCTTTTAGTTTCTCTATGTATACTTCTTCCTCTAAAACATCGTTCAAGAATATCAATTTGACATCCATTTGGTAAACTTTGAAATTCTTGTAAGCAGCATAGGCCAGCAAAATTCTGACCCCTTCCAGCCTGGCCACCAGTGCAAAGGTTTCTCCATATTCCAAAATTTCTTCCTAAGCATAGCCTTTGTAGACTAATCTTGCTTTGTTTCTTACTTCTTGACCGGTTTCATCCATTTTATTTCTAAACACCCATTTAGTACCTATCACATTTTTGTTTTTTGGTCTGGGCACTAGAGTCTAAGTTTCATTTTTCTTGATTTGTTCCAGTTCCTCCTCCATGGATTTGATCCATTCATCATCTTTTAGATCCTCCTTTGTTGTTTTGGGCTCAATTATGGAGAGCAGACAGGCATTCTCTCTTTCTCTTCTTCTAGTCAATACTCCTGCATCTTTGTCACCAATGATATTTTTAGCGAAGTGACTATTTTTGACATACTTTGCTAGTATCGATTCATTTCTTGGAGCTTCTTCTACCGATTGTGCAGGTTCTACTTCACAAGCATCTTCATTTTCCACTAGAACAAGATTCTCTTCAGCAAGTTCGACCGGTACAGTGTACTCGAATCCTTTATAATCCTCTGGTTCACTCTTGCTATCCTGTTCATTTTTCTCAGAGAACTCATCTACTCTGAAATTTTCACTTTCCACAATCTTACCGGTCCTTTTGTTCAAACACCGGTATGCTTTACTCTTTATGGAGTAACCTAAGAAGGTTCCTTCATCACTCTTGGGATCAAACTTTCCAGAGTACTCATCCCTCTTGATATAGCACATGCTTCCAAATACTTTGAAATAGCAGACATTGGGTGAGTATCCACATCATAATTCATAGGGAGTTTTATTTGTCTCTTTCTTCACCTGTATCTGGTTCAAGGTGTACACAACAGTTCTTACTGCTTCTCTCCATAAGATATGTGGAATATCCTTCTGTATCATTAGAGTCCTCGCACAATCAATAAGAGTTGTGTTCCTTCTTTCAGCAACCCCATTCTGTTGAGGTGTTTTGGGTGCAGACATTTGTCTCATAATCCCATGTTCTTCATAGTAATTCATAAACTCTTGAGAGGTGAACTCTCCTCCTCTATCCGATCTCAAACATTTCAGATTCTTATCGGTTTTTCTCTCTACTCGAGCCTTGAAGACCTTAAACATGTGAAAGGCTTCAGATTTTTCTTTCAAGAATATAGCCCACATCATTCTTGAGAAGTCATCTACAAACAACATGAAATACCAGTCCCCATAGAAACTCTTGGTTCTCATAGGACCACACAAGTCTGTATGAACTAAGTCCAGCACATTTTCAGATGAAAAAGATTTGCTACTGAAACTAGACTCGTTCAACTTTCCTAGTTGGCATTCTTTACACATAGCATTTTCAGGTTTCACAATATTATGCATACCTCTGACAAACTTCATTTTACTAACTTTTGCTATGCTATCAAAGTTAACATTGTTGGTATTTTCATGAAGATTGCATTGATGAACTTTTATGTTGTCATTGATGTCAATTATAATTGGTAATGATGTTGTAATAATGTTGTTTTGTAACTGGTAAGTGAGCTTGTGAAGGAAACCGGTATTACTAGAGAAGTAGTGAGATCAACTGGTAAACCCTACTCGTTATTATGATAAACCCTAACCAATGGAGCTTGGTGAATCAATTGTATTGGTTAATGATCAAATGATGAATGGTAATGATTATGCCATGTATGCATGTTGTATGAGAAGAGTTTCAAATGGTTTTGGCAGGTAGAGATAACGATTTTATCTTGTGAATGAGCAAGTTCATTGCATGTAATGGAAATCGTGTGATGAGTTACAGTGTTCGATGAAGCGGGTATCAAGGAGCACTTGAGGTTGTCTTGAATGATGTGCAGTAATTATTATGTAATCCAACGGTCATCTACTTGAACCGATTTGTTTGTAATCTCTATGAGATAATTAGGTTTGTGGCGTGTTACCAAACTATTGTTTTGTTTATAAGGTCGATGAGTTGTTTTGTTGTGGTGTTGGAAATTTGTGGTTGAGAGTGAGAGTGATTGGTTTCCGAACAAGATGATGTATCTGTAGTATTGTAAAGACAGATAGGAGTATGAAAAGAATCTCAAAAAGCAAGTGTAGTGCTATTCAAATAGATCAACAAACCCATGTTGTTCTCTAACAATTACAACAATCAAATCCCCTAACCGAGTAAGCTCTAATAAGCTTGGTGTTATCTAAATCCTCTAACTAGGTGGTCAATTAACTTGGATTTCAAATCCTCTACCGAGGTTACTCCTAACAGGGTATTGCTTCTAATAGGGCATTATAGTCAATCCCTTAACTGGGTAGTCCCTAACATGATTTGTTCTCAACAGGACTTATTGTAAAGTAGCTTGGCTCCTAACAGGGCGAACTTTAGAAGAGTTCAGAATACTTGTGGGTATTCATCCCCACCGTGGTTTTTCCCATTTGGGTTTCCACATCAAAATCATTGTGTCAAGTGGTGAATATTTTTGAGGTTATGTTTGATATGGTTAATTTGCTTAACTGCTAAATCCACTTAGATATGATATGATGACCGACATCAATTTGAAATGAGCTTTTAATTTTGTTAGTAAAGTATTTGGATGTTTTGGTTAAATGGTTTGTGAGTTTCAGAGTTGTTTTACTGTTATTCTGTTATGACAGTCAACCGGTTTACTTGGCAGTGATATTGCAATTTGTCAGTTCTGAGTTTGACTTCAGAGGTTGTTTCTGTTTGGTGAAAAGTTTATGTCAGTTTTCTATCTACTAATTTACCACCCCCTCCCCTCTCAGTAGTTAACCAGATCCTTATTGATTCATCATACCATCAATTGGTATCAAATCATTTCAGGTCTTCTAAGGTCTAAGCATAACATCTTGAGGTAAAGATCTTGTTATTTTAAGTTTTTTGGCAGTAAACGATTTATCAAGAGAGGTGACTATGTTAGTATGTTTGAGGCTAAAAGTGATGAAGGAATATTTCTTGGTTACTCCACCAAGCGTAAGGCCTACAAATGCTACAACAACCAAACACAGAGAATCATTGAAAGTGTTGATGTCCAAGTGGATGAGTCTCCTGAAGTCTTAGGAGAAACCAGTAAGGAGAAAAAGGATGAGCAACCTTGCATTCTGATTTTGGATCCAGAACTGGTGAAGCTAGAAGCTGATGAAGTGAATGTTGTTGTACCTATTCAACCAGAACAGGTAGATTCAGAAGAAGATGATGATAACGAAGAAGAAGAACCTAAAGATAATGATCATGCCATTCCAAGGTATGTGAGAGTCAATCATAATCTTGGCCAGATTATTGGAGATAAAGATGCTGGAGTGTTAACCAAAAGAAGAATCAAAGAGAATTCTTGCATGATCTCCACTGTTGAGCCTAGAACTGCTAAGGAAGCATTTGGAGATGATCACTGGATTAAAGCTATTGAGGAGGAGCTTGACCAGATTAAGAAGAACAACACATGGACCCTAGTACCCAGACCGGTGAATAAAAATGTGATAGGTACTAAATGGGTATTCAAATGTCACAAATGTCCAATCTAGAAACCTTTAGTAAGTTCAAGGCATTTAGGGCCTTAGCTGAAAAGGAAAGTGGTAAGAAGATAAAGTGTCAGAGGAATGATCAAGGTGGTGAATTTAATTCAGAGGAATACACTAGATATTGTGAAGACAATGGAATAAAGAGACACCTTTCTGCACCAAGGACACCACAACAGAATGGTATTGCAGAGAGGAACAACCAGTCAATTTTTGAAGCTGTTAGAACGATGCTTATACAAGGAGGTGCAACAAAAAATTTCTGGAGAGAAGCTATTAGCACAACTATCTATACTATGAACCAAATATTGGTAAAGAGAGGTAAGGATAAAACTCCTTATGAATACTAGTATGGTAGATCACCTAATGTCAGTTATTTTAAGATTTTTGGTAGTAAATGTTTTATCAAGAGAGGTGACTATGTTAGTATGTTTGAGGCTAAAAGTGATGAAGGCATATTTCTTGGTTACTCCACCTAGAGTAAGGCCTACAAATGTTACAACAACCAAACACAGAGAATCATTGAAAGTGTTGATGTCAGAGTGGATGAGCGTCCTGAAGTCTCAAGAGAAACCAGTAAGGAGAAAAAGGATGAACAACCTTGCATTCTGATTTTGGATCCAGAAGCTAATGAAGTGAATGTTGTTGTAGCAGTTCAATTGGAACAGGTAGATTCAGAAGAAGATGATGATAATGAAGAAGAAGAACCTGAAGATAATGATCATGTCATTCCAAGGAATGTGAGAGTCAATCATAATCCTGGCTGGATTATTGGAGATAAAGATGTTGGAGTGTTAACCAGAAGAAGAATCAGAGAGAATTCTTGCATGATCTCCACTGTTGAGCCTAGAATTGCTAAGGAAGCATTTGGAGATGATCACTGGATTAAAGCTATTAAGGAGGAGCTTGACTGGATTGAGAAGAACAACACATGGACCCTAGTACCCAGACCAGTGAATAAAAATGTGATAGGTACTAAATGGGTATTCAAGAATAAATTGAATGAAGATGGAGTAGTAGTCTGAAACAAAGCTAGATTGGTATGCAAAGGTTATGCACAGGAATAAGGAGAAGACTATGGTGTGACATTTGTACCAGTTGCTAGATTGGAAGGTGTTATGACTCTATTTGCATTTGCAACATATAAGGGATTCAAAGTATATCAGATGGATGTAAAGTCGGCATTTGTAAATGGAATACTAGAAGAAGAAGTATACAATGAGCAGCCAGATGGTTATGATTTGACTGATGCAAAAGATATGGTGTGTAAACTGCACAAGGCATTATATGGTTTGAAGCAAGCACCGAGAGCATGGTATGAAAGGCTACATTCACATCTGATGAAGATAGGTTTTTCAAAGAACCAGTGAAGACAACAATATATATCTCAAATCTGAAGGAGATAAGATATTGGTTAGTGAAGTGTTTTTGGATGATATCAAATTTGGAGGCAATGATGACATGAGTGATGACTTTGCTAATGAGATGAAAAGTGAATTTGAAATGTCTCTGGTAGGAGAGATAAAAAAAATTCATAGGTTTGCAAATTTAGCAGATGAAGAGTGGTATTTTTATCACACAGTCTAAATGTGTGAAAGAGGTATTGAAGACATTTGGAATGAGTGACTATAAACCAGTTGGGACACCAATGGTTACAGGTTGTAAATTGTCTAAGGAGGATGAAGCCACACATGTTGGTGAAAAGGAGTACAGGTCAATGATAGGGAAATTGCATTATGTTGTTCGCAACAGATAGGATATTGCTCATGCGGTTGGTCTAGTTGCCAGATTTCAAAAGAATCCTAAGGAGACACATTTGATAGCAACCAAGAGGATATTCAGATATTTGAAAGGTACTATTGACTATGGGTTATGGTATCCATATGCAGGTAACTTTGATTTGATGGTTTATACAGGTGCAGACTGGGCAGGTAATGTTGATGATAGGAAGAGCACAACTGGTGGTGCATTCTTTCTTGGAGGAAGACTTGCTTCATGGACCAGTAAGAAGCAAAGCTGTACATCACAATCCACTACTAAATCTGAGTATGTTGCAGCGTATATGAATTGTACCCAAGAAATCTGGATGAAACATATTTTGGAAGGATTCAAGTTGAAGATTACAAAACCGGTAAAGATTTTATGCAACAACACCAGTGCAATAAATATTGCAAAGAACCCAGTGTTGCATGCACGAACCAAGCATATTGAGCTAAAATATCATTTCTTGATAGAAAAAGTGCAAAGTAAAGATGTGTTATTAGAGACTGTATCTACCAAGGAGCAGCTAACAGATATCTTTACTAAACCTCTGCCTAAGACTACTTTTGAGTATCTTAGAGGCCAGCTAGGGGTTCTGCCCCTACATGAGGTCAATTGAGCATGATGTGAAATACATCAGTCCCGAAGCTAATTGGAGAATCTTGAAGCAGGATTGGTGTAGAGTGGAGTTATTCCACAGGGGGAGCATCAAGTTGCAGGTTGATGTTGCAGAACAATTAAGTATGACACGGCATGTTTTACTTTCACTTTGGCATTGTTGTCAAAGGGGGAGAAGAACTATATGATTATGGGGAGAAGAATTGTATGATTGACAAAGAGAAGATCTATAGCCAGTTACCAGCCGAAGACATGGAGACTCAATTGAAGGAGAGTACATGATAAAATGTAAACCAGGATTCCTATTCACAATCATAGCAATCAAGGGTATTGGTAGTTGTATTGCCATCAATGCCAAATGGGGAGATTGTTGGCATTTGCATGAAGATTTCATTGATGAACTTTTATGTTTTCATTGATGTCAATTATAACTAGTAATGATGTTGTAATAATGTTGTTTTGTAACCAGTAGGTGAGCTTGTGAAGGAAACCGGTATTACTAGAGAAGTAGTGAGATCAATCGGTAAACCCTACGATAAACCCTAACTGATGGAGCTTGGTGAATCGGTTGTATTGGTTTATGATCAAATGATGAACGGTAATGATTATGCCATGTATGTATGTTGTATGAGAAGAGTTCCAAATGGTTTTGGTGCGTAGAGATAATGGTTTTATCTTGGGAATGAGCAAGTTCATTGCATGTAATGGAAACCGTGTGATGAGTTACAGTGTTCGATGAAGCGGTGATCAAGGAGCAGTCGAGGTTGTCTCAAATGATGTGAAGTAATTGTTATGTAATCCAATGGTCATATACTTGAACTGATTTGTTTGTAATATCTATGAGATAATTAGGTTTGTGATGTGTTACCGATCTATTATTTTATTTATAAGGTCGATGAGTTGTTTTGTTGTAGTGTTGGCAATATGTGGTTGAGAGTGAGAGTGATTGGTTTCTGAACCAAATGATGTATCTGCAGTATGTGTAAAGGCAGATAGGAGCATGAGAAGGATCTGAACAAGCAAGAATAGTGCTATTGAAACAGATCAACAAACCCCTGTTATTCTCTAACAATTACAACCGTCAAATCCCCTAACTGGGTAAGCTCTAACAAGCTTAGTGTTATCTAAATCCTCTAACCAGGTTGTCCATTAGCTTGGATTTCAAATCCTCTACCGAGGTTACCCCTAACAAGGTATTTCTTCTAATAGGGCCTTATAGTCAATCGCTTAACCAGGTGGTCCCTAACAGGATTTGTTCTTAACAAGACTTATTGTAAAGCTTTAACAGGCTTGGCTCCTAACAGGGCGAACTTTAGAAGAGTTCATAATACTTGTGGGTATTCATCCCTACCATGGTTTTCCCCATTTGGGTTTCCACATCAAAATCATTGTGTCAGGTCATGAATGTTTTTGTGGTTATGTTTGATATGGTTAATTTGCTTAACTGGTAAATCCACTTAGATATGATATGATGACTGACAAAAATCTGAAATGAGCTTTTAATTTCGTTAGTAAAGTATTTGGATGTTTTGGTTAAATGGTTTGTGAGTTTCAGAGTTGTTTTACTGTTATTATGTTATGACAGTCAGCCGATTTACTTGACAGTGATATTGCAATTTGCCAGTTCTAAGTTTGACTTGAGAGGTTGTTTCTATTTAGTGAGAAGTTTATGTCATTTTTCTATCTACTAATTCAGCCCCCCCTCTCAGTAGTTAACCGGATCCTTATTGATTAATCATACCATAAAATATGACATAGTCTTTTGTGCCACAACCAACTGTCTTCTACCTTTACCATTAGACAACTACCTATGGTGATGTCTAGGTGAAACAAATTACCTCTAGATTGTTTACCGATAACAATCAGACTTCCTAGTTTTTCATTTATTTTACATATTCCTTCATTGAATTCTAACCGGTAACTCTTATTGTTAAGTTGTGCAATACTTAACAAACTATATTTTAGCCCTTCTACCTAATAAACATCTTCACAATTTATTTTATCATTTAGGGCTATAGATCCCTTACCTTTTACTTCACAAGGAGCATCATTATCGAATCTCACTGTTCCTCCATTGCAATCCTCCATGCTAAGGAATTTGTTTCTGTCACCAGTCATGTGGTGAGTGCAACCACTATCAATTACCTAGTCTCCACACCAGTTTGAACTAGAAATGAGTGTCATATCACCTTCCTCCATGTTATCTTCCTTTAACACCACAAATGCAATTCCATCTCCATCTGATCCTTTTGATTCTTCATCGGTAACTCCTTGTTCTGCAAGATAGCACTCCTTCTTTCTCTTGTCCTTGTAGTTTCTAAAATTATCCTCATTATCATTGTCAGGACATCTGGATGCAATATGACCTATTTTATTATAGGAGAAGCACTTCAAGGGAAGTTTACCTTTATACTTTCCTTTTTCTCTTGGAAGTCTTCTTGCCAATAGAGCTTCAATCTCATCTTGTTTATGTTCTTCAGATAACAGGTTGTCACTTTCATGAGAATGACCGGTTCTTGTAGTAGAACTACTTCTAGTTTCTTTTCTTCTCCTTGTTGGTGCATGCATCATGAAAACTTTGAAGGTAGCATCAATCTTTGGTACAGTGTTATAATAGTTGCTCAGTTCAAAGGCAGTCAACTTACCAATTAATGAGTCAAGCGAAACATTTATTGTTCCCAAGGATTTGAGTTCCTAAATTGCAGAAACGCTTATGGCATATTGTGATAGCAAGGTCCTCAATATTTTTCTAATCACATCATCTTCTTCAAGATTTCCTCTAGCACTTCTGATGGAATTTACTACATCCTTTATTCGTTTACTATATTGTTCTATATTTTCTCATTTTCCTCTCAAGTTGTCCACTTTAGCCTTTTGAACATGAGGATCTCCTCCATAAATAGTCTTAAACTTTTTGCACATCTGAAAGGCTACTTTCAAATCTTTAACCTCAGCATACTCATTATCAGATAGAGTGCTAGCAATCAGATCCATAGCAGTAGTATTGTCTTGCCTTTCTTTGATCTGATCTGCAGTGAGAACCCCTGTAGGTTCATTGTACTCTATGATTACATGGTTCTCGTAGTGTTCTCCTAGGGTTCTTAGATAGAGCTTCATTATACCACACCATAAGATGTAATTATCCTTACAGAACTTAGGAATCTCCTTTCCCATCATCTTGGATCTTTCCTTAAGCTATTAAGCTTCTTCTGAATCCAAGGACCACAACTCTGATACCAATTGTTAGTCCTAACCGGTACTGAGAAGGGAGGGGTGAATCAACACTTTACCAATTTTACACAATTAAAAATTTTAACTCAAGTTTGTACTAACTTAATATTCATCAATATAAACAATTACTACAGAAGAATATGCATGCATGAAAAGATACATAGTGACACCAAGATTTATCTCATGGAAACCAAAATGGGAGAAAACCGCAGTGTGAGTAGGAACTCACAAAATTTGTACTCTTTTGGAGTACGCCTGGTGAAGATCCATCCCCGTTAGGAGATTACAAAGACACTGTTAGGTGCCACCCGGTTAAGGGATTTTATTTAAGGCCTCTCAGTGCCTTTACCCTGTTAAAGGTAGCCTGGTTAAAAGACTTAGGAACATCAATTAAGATGTCATCCAGTTAAGGGATTTTACAAAGGGACCTATTAAAGTCCACCCGGTTAAGGGATTTGAGTTGCAATGGTTAGAAAGCAACAAAGAGATGATATGTCGAAGTAGCTACTGATAGCTTGATTAGATCATAATGAAAATCATACTCTATCCACACCAGTTGTGTCTACTTTGCACAACACCAATTTTTTGCTTATACCTTCAGCTTTGTACTCTATTGGTCCTTTGATCCTCAGCTCTTCACTCTGTCGGTCCTATGACCCTCGGCTCTGTACTCAGCTAGTCCTCTGACCCTCAACTCTACACTTTGTCGGTCTACCTCATACACTCTCTGCTCTACTAAATCTTTTAGCACTTCCTCTTACTCTACTCTACACTTTGGATCGCCTTTCACATGATTTTCTCTTTGCAAATTTTACGATCAATAATATTTTGAATGAACTCAGATTACTTTAAACATTCTTTGTTGTCACCTTCAGGTGTCTCCTTAATCAATGCAATCACAGATTTTGGTAGAATTAGAATTCAAATCTTCCGACTCTTGCTCTACACGTCGTGCAATAATTCTGCCAACTACTCAACCAATTCTACCACTACATTTCCCCAAAATAGTGACTTCTGGGTCGAGTTCAGTCTTTTAAATGCGAAGTAGAAAATCTACAAGTAATCCTGGCTTAACTGCATGATGACTAAAATTGACTTCACCAACCTTTAGTTTGGCATAGACACAAGCTCACCAACTCACCTTTTGCCATCGCAACTGTGTAACCGATCACCGCTCTGAGATTTTATGGTGACCACCTATCAAGCCTCTTCTCCTATTTGCCAATGAGGTTTTGGTTTGCATACAACCTCAAGCCTTCTTGCATAAGTCACCTTTTGTGACTTCATCGTCATCAAAATGACCAACCTAAATATCTGACCTCAACATTGATCTTCTTGAGTGACAGACCGGTTAGCTTAGTATGTCTTCCCTTGAGCTGATTGAACCTTGATCCTCTGTCTCTTAAGTTGTTTACAAGTCATCACCTTTGCTCCTGAGATACACCACTCCATCGGTCAGTGTTAGACATCAATGACAAATCTTAGCAAATATACTGGTTCTCTAGATTAACTGATTTTGTCAATGCCAACATAAAGTCCATGTGTTATTCTTCTCAATTTGATTTAATTCTTCTTCCATAGCTCTCATCCAACATTCATCTTTACATGCTTCAATTATTGATACTGGTTCAACTTAAGAAATTAAGCATACATCATTAGATGCCAATATCCTTCTTGTTATCACTCCATTGTTCTTATCCCCAATGATCTGATCTTCTAAATGATTCAGCCTCACATACCTAGGAGTCTTCTGATTTTTTGTTCCTCTTTCCTGTTCTTCAGTTGTTGTTGAATTTTCTGATACTGCCAGAGTAATTGGCTCAACAATCTATTCTGGTAAAGGTGCCACTAGTTTGGATATAATCATTTCCACTACCAGTTCTTGCTTAGAAACTCTGATTTGACTTCTATTCAGCTCATCCACCTTGACATTAGTGCTCTCCACAATTCTCTATAATCTCTTGTTATAACATCTATATGCTTTACTTTCATTAGAATAACCAGGCAATATTCCTTCATCACATCTAGGATCAAATTTGCCAATGATATCATCTCTCCTGATATATAATTTACTACCAATTATTTTGAAATACTTAACTGTAGGTGTATTTCCAAACCATATGGTGCAGGAGCACCTAGTGAAGCTAATGGAGCACTTCATCAAATTTTGGTTTGAAATGGCCTATGTTGGTCAAGATTGAATAATGGACTTTTTGTATGTCCCAAGAGTGTGTTTAGTGCATTTTAGTGTCTTTTGTGTCTTAGTTTTGTTGTTTGTTGAGTTTTTGGTCTATTTTTTACATATTGTGCTTTGTAAGCCTAGGGGGCAAAATGTGGAAATATGGTCAAAACTCCTTATAAAGACTTGATAGGCATTGAAATATGTTTGTATGGTTCTAGAAAACCATTTAACGTGGTGGAGTTAAGTCTATTTGTCTCACGAGTCAAAAATGCTCATTATACCAAAAATTGTCAATGTCGTCAAGCAACATTTTGACAATATTTGGAAAATGATGAATCAATGATGAATAGTTAGTACCAAACCGGTACTGAGAGTTGGGGGGGGGGGGGGGGTTGAATCAGTACTAAGAACAACACTTTTCCTTGAACCGGTTAGACTAAGAACCTTGCACTTTGACTAGCAAGCAATAACACTGGTCTAAACTAGATTAATACCGGTTAAGCACAATGAAAGACATAAACCGGTAACTCAGCTTTTCACACAATCTAACATCTTATTTCCACTTCACCTATATGCATACACTAGTAATACTTCAACTAAAATGTAAAGACTTACTAGTTCAACATGCTTTAATGCTTAACAGAGAATAACAAAGCATCACATATAACACACATATTTTTCACGTGGAAACCCAACTGGGAAAAACCACAGTGGGGATGAATACCCACAAGCTGTTATTTGAACCCTTTTGAAGTCCACTCTATTAGGAGCCTAGTCCGGTTAAAGACTTTACAATAGGTTCTGTTAGGAACCGATCTTGCTAGGGATCACCCGGTTAAGGGATGGCTAACATACCCGGTTAAGGGTTAAACCCTGTTAAAGGTTACCTTGTTAGAGGATTTTTAGAACTCAATGATTTTGAGTCACCCTGTTAAAGGATTTATAGCAAGCCAGTTAAAGCTACCCTGTTAAGGTATTTTCCAACTGTTGAAGTGGTTAGAGGTCAACAGGTATTACAATGATCTGGTAACAGCACTCAATGCCAATGCAGATCCACTTCAGTTCCTTCCTTTTGCATTCACATTATGTAGGTATCTTTTCTCATATCTAGTCTGGCAAGAATCACGTATCTTTGATCTTAGATACACACACAATATTTGCCAACAACCTCAACATGAAAAACAACATCGACCTTATAAGAAATAGATAGGTCGGTAGCATAAACCCTAAACCCTAAACATTTAGGTTAAGCAATTTAGTCGGTTCAATCCTAACTGTTGATCATATTGCATTGATTACAACAGTCTTGAACAAATCTCAAGACGTTCTCCATCATTCATTCTTCATCACTTCTTGGAGGCTGATAACCCATCACGCATTCTCCACCTTTTACAGAGACTTCACACATTCTCGAGGTAGATAGGATCAATCTCCTTCATGCAAGATCCTTCATGCGCACAAGGCTAACATGGCAACACAATATATTCTTCATTACAATGCTAGCACATCACACAATGTCATCGGTTGAATCACATAGGCATAGAAAACTTCAACTGGAAACCCTGAAGCTAAGACTACCAACCATTAGTCATACCATATGAAACCTTGATACAAAACATTCCATATACCAGTTCACATTCCAACATACCGGTTCACTTGGACAAACATACCACTTCACTTTTTCACATATACCGGTTCACATTTCAACATAGTGGTTCACTTGGACAGCCATACTGCTTCACTTTTTCACATATACCAGTTCTCTTGCAAGTTCTTACTTCAATATACCGGTTCACTCTTCATCATATTGACATCAATGACAACATACAATATCATCATGTCAACATACTCTGCACATATGCCAACAGAAAATTTGTAAAAAACAATGCAAAAGGTGGTTATTGGTCCATACCTAGGCATGATTTGGGTTGTGAGTGACTATTTAAAGCCTCACAAAACTTTTTATCAGGTTGGCATTCGCAGAAAATAAGATTTCAATACAAAAACTCAAGATTTTGTCATTTTTTCTCACACTTTTTGCTCTAAATGGTATAGCAATCCATACTTCCTGAGAATTTGGCCGCACTGTTTTCATTTGGGAATTTGTGCCATGTTGTGTTAAATCTCTTTCACCTGGGTTTGTGTTCTAGTGTGAAGTTTTAGCATTGTAGCAATTTTTTTTGTTTTACCTTGTTCTCGGTTGAGTAAGGGTTTGGCTTCAATAATGGAAGCAGCTTGATTTTATTTGGCTCTTTGTCCATGGCCTCTGAGAGTCAAGTTTCTGTACATAGCCTTCTTTTACATACAAGTTTTTGTTTATTGGCAATGGCAAATAAAGTGGTTTTTGTTGCTAACTAGGCGAGCTCCCATAGCCTGGCTAGTTAACTTTCATGGTGAAAACAAAGTTGTTCTACAAACCCACACCAAGTGAACCTTATTTTGGTTTCCCAAGGTGGAATTAAGTTTTATCAGAGCTTGTAAGCCATATGGAAGAGTGTTCCAATGAATAATTAGTTGAGAAATGCATTTTGAGCAGCCAATGTATTGAAATACAGTGGTTTTGAGCACTTTTTCTATTGAAACTTGGTTGCACATCAAGTGTTTGTCTTAATGCTTGTAGGAAAGGAAGTTGGAAGGATTAATAATTATGGTAGAGGCCTTATCAAAATATTTGGTGGTCTGAAGAAGAGTTTGGAATGGTGATAAGGTGTTTGAAGACTTAAAACCCTTGAAAACCCTTGTTTTTAGGCACATTTATAGGACGGTAATTGTATAGTTCTGTCAGACCTCCTCATGGTAAAAATTTGAAATATTTCCATAAAGGGTATCCATAAATGCAAATTTTTCATGAGGTGTTTTGGCAGTTTGTG
Source organism: Cryptomeria japonica (assembly GCF_030272615.1). Lineage (NCBI taxonomy): Eukaryota > Viridiplantae > Streptophyta > Pinopsida > Cupressales > Cupressaceae > Cryptomeria > Cryptomeria japonica. The sequence continues at coordinate 240,666,105 of NC_081414.1, forward strand.
GAGTTATAAGCATTTTAGCGGTTTTGGAGGGCTAATTGGGGCTCTTTTCTTGTAGCCCTATTTTGAGCTTTTCCTTTAATCGGGTAAGAAGAAAATTGGAAAGACCATCAAACCAAGTTTAATTAAGCCTAAGATGATGTTAGAAGATGTCCTAGACCTCCTGAAACTCTTGGTGAGTGATCTTGGTGTTTGGAGCTAAGAAGCTAAGTTTCACTTTTGTGAGGCTTGAGAACAAGTTTGAGTGAAAACAAGAACTGACATGGTAGGAAGATCTTAGGGTTGAAATGAAGAATAGATTAGGAAATAAATCCAAGAAATAGTGCCTAAAAAAGTGACAAAATCTTCAACAATTACCTTTGAGGGAACTTGCAAGCCAAATTGATTGTAAACACACAATTTGAGCCAATTTTTTAGTATCTCCCTACCATAGTGGTATCAGAGAAAGAAGTAAGTCTTGGGTAGAAGTGAGTAGTTTCAAGATGGTGACCAATGTTGAGTTATCCAAGAAGGTAGAATACCAACAAGAGGAAAATAGAGCACTAAGGGAGAGACTGGAGTAGCTAGAGATAAAACTAGTTTCCGTAGAGATCGGGACTGGAGAAGTGAGTGATAAGGTGGACGATAAGTGCAAATTGGTAGAAATAGAAGATGAGATCCCTATACCTGACCCTATTCTTGAAAAAGAACCTTTATTGAAGGCCTTGAAGGAATTGAGTGGAAAAACCTTAGAAGGTGTAGCTCTTTTTAGTGGCGAGATGGATCTAGATTCAGTCATGGAGTGGATTGAAGGCCTAGAGAATCACTTTGAATGTGATGGGGTGACAGAGGCCTAGAAGGTGAAGGTAGATAAGTCTAGGTTGAGAGGGGCTTCCTTAACATGGTGGAAGTTCATTCAAGCTGAGAGAGAAAAAGAGGGGAAACAACCTATAGCAACCTGGAAAGGAATGGTGTCTAAGGTCAAGGAAACCCACATACTAGATGATTATGAAATCCAACTACATAAGTAGAGGTAGAATTTGAGGCAAAGGGAGTTAGATGTGATAAGCTATACAGAAGAGTTTCAAAGACTATGTTTGAGGTCAAAGGTTGTGGAAGATGATAACATAAAAGTTGCAAGATATCTCAATGGCTTGAGATGGAATATAGAAGAAGAGTTGAGTTTGTTGTGTCCAAATATAGTGCAGAAGTGCTATCAACTGACACTCAAAGTGGAAGAGAAAAGTAGAAAGAACAAAGAACAAAGAAACATAGGCAGAGGTAGGGGAAGAGATGGTAGAGGCCATAGAGGCAATTTTGGTGGAAGATGAGCTGATCAAAGGTCCCAAGGAGAGTCCAAACTTATAGAGCAAAGCGGGGATTCTAATAGCAAGACCAACTATAGAGGAAGGGGATCTAGCAACCTAGGTAGAGGTAGATCTAGTGGACCAGGAAGAGGGTCTTGATTCTCCACCATGAAGTGTTACAATTGCCAAAAGTTGGGCCATCCCACCTATAAATGCCCCGAGAAATCTTTTTCATCTCAAGGAGGTGAAAGAAGAGTGAGATATGTACAAGAAGATGCAGCAAGCGGTAAGACACAAGAAGTGAGCTTAGATTTAGAAGATGGGGAAATTTTAATGATGAGAAGAGTCTTGATTAAGGAGCCAAACAAAGAGGAACCAACTCAAAGAAGATCTTTATTTAGAATCAAGTGCAAGATCATGGGTAAGGTTTGCAAAGTGGTGATAGATTCAGGGTCTATAGACAATATTGTGTCAGAGGAAGAAACAAATAAACTTAAATTGGAGAGAGTTCCACATAGTAGTCCTTATAAGGTCACTTGGCTTAACAAGGAGCAGCATGTGGTGGTGAATGAACAAGCTTGGGTTGAGTTCACAATAGGGGGTTATAAGGATAAAATCTTGTGTGACATACTCCCAATGGATGCTTTCCACCTACTTCTGGGTAGGCCATGGAAATTTGATAGAAAAGCCATTCATAATGGTGAGAAGAACTCTTATTATTTTCAAAAAGATGGAGTCACATAGAAAATTCAGTCCTTAAATGATGAAGGAGAGGGCAGCAAGTCCAAAAACCCAAATGCCTTGTTGGTGAGTGAAAAAGAGTTCATAACTACTCTTGAAGAGGGTGAAGGTGTGGGGTTTGCTCTCATAGTGAAACCAAAGGAAGAAAAGAAAGAAAAGAAGGTTCAAATACCTCATGAAGTGCAGCAAATACTAGACAACTTAAAAAAAATCACAAGTGATGGAGCACCAACAACCCTACCACCTACTAGAGCCATAAGCCATCAAATTGACTTCATTCCTAGAGCCTCATTACCCAAAAAAGCAACCTACAAGATGACCCCAGAATAAAATAAAGAAGTGGCTAGACAAATACAAGAGTTGTTAGATCAAGGTTTGATAAGGAAGAGCATAAGTCCTTGTGTCGTACCTATAGTGTTAGCATCAAAGAAAGGAGGAACATAGAGGCTATGCACAAATTCAAGAGCCATTAACAAAATCACTATCAGATACAGATTCCCTATCCCAAGGATTGAAGATTTGATGGATTGCTTGGGAGGTGCAAAATATTTCACAAATATTTATCCCAAGAGTGGTTACCACCAGATCAGGATAAAGGAAGGTGATGAGTGGACAACAACCTTCAAAACTAATGAAGGACTTTATGAGTGGCTTGTTATGCCATTCGGTCTCACTAATGCTCTTAGTACATTCATGAGACTCATGAATGAAGTGCTTAAAGATTTTATTGGTAAATTTGTTGTTGTATACTTAGATGATATCTTGATTTTTAGTAGAATGAAAGATGAACATCTAAAGCATCTTAAATTTGTATTGCAACAATTGTATGATAAGCAACTAACAATAAACTTGGAGAAATGTGAGTTTATGAAGTAGGAACTAGTCTATCTTGGTTTTGTAGTTTCAGGTGGAGACTTGAAAATGGACACATCAAAGGTGGAAGCCATCACCAATTGGCCAACTCCAAAAACAACAAGTGAAGTGTGAAGTTTTCATGGTTTGGCACAGTTCTACAGGAAGTTTATCAGGGGATTCAGTAAGATTTGTGCACCTATGCTAGATACTATTAAAGGTGGAGTCAAGACAAAGTTTCAGTGGACCAAATAAGCTAATAAGGGGTTTGAACTCTTGAAACAAAAGGTAGCTACACAACTAGTACTCATTCTTCCTAGTTTTGATAAGTTATTCACTATTGAATGTGATGCAAGTAACATAGAAGTTGGTGTTGTTTTGAGTCAAGATAATAGACCAGTAGCTTTCTTTAGTGAAAAGCTCAATGATACAAAAAAGAAGTATTCATCCTATGATCTTGAATTGTATGCTCTTGTCCAAGCTCATCGAAAATGGAGGCACTATTTTCTGCCCAAAGAGTTTGTTGTTTACACAGATAATCAAGCTCTTAGTTTTTTGAATTCACAAGATAAGTTGAGTCATAGACATGTTAAATGGGTTGAGTACTTGCAATCATATACATTTTCCATTAAACATAAAAAAAGACAATGTAATAAAGTAGTAGATGCTTTGAGTAGAAGGCTACTAACAGTGCAAGAAGTGTAGATTCAAAGCATTGGAGTTGATTGCTTCAAGGATTTGTATCCAAACGATAAAGATTTTGCAGCCATTTACAAGGTTTGTCAAGAATTTCAAAACCATTTTCATTGTGAATATGCTGACTTTACCTTGCAAAATGATTTTTTGTTTAGAGGTGGACAATTGTGTGTTCCCAAAGGCTCAATGAAGGAAAATCTGATCCAAGAGAAGCACAATGGGTGTTTGAGTGGTCATTTTGGTCTAAACAAGACATTGGAACTTGTGCAACGTTTCTACTATTGGCCAAGAATGCAAAGGGATATCAGGAGGTATGTTGAGTAGTGTATGGTTTGTCAAAAGGCAAAAGGTACATCTACTAATGCAGGTCTTTATCAGCCATTACCCATTCCTACAAGGCCATGGGAATGTGTGAGTATGGATTTTGTGGTTGGTTTACCCAAAACAAAGCTTGGTTTTGATAGCATTTTTGTTGTTGTTGATAGATTCAGTAAAATGGCACATTTTGTTCCTTGCAAAATTACTCATGATGCTAGTCACATTGCACACTTGTTTTTCAAAGAGGTTATTTGAATCCATGGTTTGCCTATTATTATTGTTTCAGATAGAGATGTCAAATTCCTTGGACATTTTTGGAAAACTCTTTGGAAAAGATTGGGTACTAACTTGTCTTTTGGTTCAACCTATCATCCTCAAACCGATGGCCAAACAGAGGTGGTTAATAGGACACTTGGTAACCTCTTAAGGTGTTTGACCAAAGAGTATGGACAGAGTTGGGATCAGATTCTTCACCAAGCAGAGTTTGCCTACAATGACAATGTCAATAGGTCTACTGGTAAGAGTCCTTTTGAGATAGTATATGGTATGCACCCAAGGAGTGTTATGGAGTTGAGAACCTTGGTAATGTGCAACAAATAAGTGGTCAAGCTGATGATGTAGCTTAGTCTATGAAGGAGGTTCATGATCAAGTAAAGCAAGCTCTCCAAGATGACTCACAGAAGGTCAAAGCTAGAGTTGATTCAACAAGGAAAGATGTACAATTTTTAGTTGGCGACTTTGTGATGGTGCACTTGAATAAGTCCAGACTTTAAAAAGGAATTCCAAGCAAACTCCAAATGAGGAGAATAGGTCCTTGTAAGGTTTTGGCTAAGTATGGCTCTAATGCTTATAAGATTGATTTGCCTAATGATGTTGCATTGTCTCCTATCTTCAATATTGCAGATTTGGTTGCATAAAAAGGGAAGCTTCCCAAGGAGGATGAGAGAGTTTCAGATGTTCACCAATCACTTTCAGACCTGCCTCTTCCTTCTACACCTATGCCTCAAGCTGAAAAAGTTTTGGATTCTAGGATTCAAAAAAAGACTCGGCACCAAGTCTATATGGAGCATTTGATCAAGTGGAGGAACAAACCAGACTCCGAGGCTACTTGGGTACCTGAATTAGACTTTCTTCAGTCTAGAATTGATCCCTCATTGGTGCCAAACCAAGTCACTTGACTTCTTTGTCTTTGGGGGAGTATGGTGCAGGAGCACCTAGTGAAGCTAATGGAGCACTTCATCAAATTTTGGTTTGAAATGGCCTATGTTGGTCAATATTGAATAATGGAGTTTTTTTATGTCCCAAGAGTTTTTTTAGTGCATTTTAGTGTCTTTTGTGTCTTAGTTTTGTTGTTTGTTGAGTTTTTGGTCTATTTTTTACGTATTGTGCTTTGTAAGCCTGGGGGGGCAAAATGTGGAAATATGGTCAAAAATCCTTATAAAGACTTGATAGGAATTGAAATATATTTTTATGGTTCTAGAAAACCATTTCACATGGTGGATTTAAGTCTATTTGGCTCACAAGTAAAAAATGTTCATTATACCAAAAATTGTCAATGTTGTCAAGCAACATTTTGACAATATTTGGAAAATTTGTAAAAACAATGCAAAAGGTCACTATTGGTCTGTACCTAGGAATTATTTAGGTTTTGAGTGACTATTTAAAGCCTCACACAACTTTTTATCAGGTTGGCATTCGAAGAAAAAAAGATTTCATACAAAAACTCAATATTTTGTCATTTTTTCTCACGCTTTTTGCTCCAAATGGTATAGCAGTCCGTACTTCCTGAGAATTTGGTTGTACTGTTTTCATTTGGCAATTTGTGACATGTTTTCTTAAATCTCTTTCACTTGGGTTTGTGTGCTAGTGTGAAGTTTTAGCATTGTATCAAAATTATTTTGTTTTACCCCGTTCTCAGTTGAGTAAGGGTTTGGCTTCAATAATGGAAGCAACTTGATTTTCTTTGGCTCTTTCTCCATGGCCTCTGAGAGTCAATTTTATATACATATCCTTCTTGTACATACATTTTTTTGCTTATTGGCAATGGAAAAGAAAGTGGTTTTTGTTGCTAACCAGGGGAGCTCCCATAGCCCGACTAGTGAACTTTCATGGTGAAAACAAAGTTGTTCTACAAAACCACACCAAGTGAACCTTATTTTGGTTTCCAAATGTGGAATGAAGTTTTATAAGATATTTTAAGCCATATGTAAGAGTTTTCCAATGAATAATTAGTTGAGAAATGCATTTTGAGCAGCCAAAACATTGAAATACAATGGTTTTGAGCACTTTTTCTCTTGAAACTTGGTTGCACATCAAGTGTTTGTCTTTATGCTTGTAGGAAAGGAAGTTTTAAGGCTTCATAGTGATGGTATAGACCTTCTCAAAATATTTGGTGGACTGAAGAAGAGTTCGGAATGGTGATAAGGTGTTTGAAGACTTAAAACCCTTGAAAACCCTTGTTTTTAGGCACATTTATAGGAAAGCAATTGTACGGTCCCATCAGACCTCCTCATAGAAAAAATTTGGAATATTTCCATAAAGGGTATCCATAAATGCAAAGGTTTCATGAGGTGTTTTGTAATTTTATGGAGTTATAAGCATTTTAGCAGTTTTGGAGGGCTAATTGGGGCTCTTTTCTTGTAGCCCTGTTTTGAGCTTTTCCTCAAATCGGGTAAGAAGAAAATTGGAAAGACCATCAAACCAAGTTGAATTAAGCCTAACAGGATGTTAGACAATGTCCTAGACCTCTTGCAACTCTTGGTGAGTGATCTTGGTGTTTGGAGCTAAGAAGCTAAGTTTCACTTTTGTGAGGCTTGAGAACAAGTTTGAGTGAAAACAGGAATAGACATGGTAGGAAGATCTCAGGGTTGAAATGAAGCATAGAGAAGGAAATACATACAAGAAACAATACCTAAACAAGTGACAAAACCTTCAACAATTACCTTTGAGGGAACTTGCAAGCCAAATAGATTGTAAACACACAATTTGAGCCAATTTTTTAGTATCTCCCTATCACCATAATTCATAAGGTGTCTTATCGGTTTCTCCTTTGATATGTACTCTGTTGAATGTATAGAATTTTGTGCTCACATCTTCTCTCTAGTAGACATGAGGTAGATTAGCTTCCATCATCATTGTTCTAGCAGCATCAAAGATAGTTTTGTTCTTCCTTTCCACAACTCCATTTTACTGAGGTGTCCAGGGAGCAAAAAATTATCTCCTTATACCATGCCTCTCACAAAAGTTATTAAACTCACTGGAAGTGAATTCTCCACCATAATCTGACCTTAAGAATTTAATCTCCAATCCTATCTCAGTCTCAACTTTAGCTTTAAATATTTTAAACTTTTCAAAAGCCTCAGATTTCTCCCTTAGAAAGTAACCCACATCATTCTAGAATAATCATCAATGATTAGCATAAAATATCTATCACCTTGAAAACATTTAACTCTAGCAGAGCCACACAAATCAGTATGAATAAGGTCAAGAACATCATTAGATTTATCTTGTATACTCTTAAAAGAGGTTCTGACCTGTTTCCCCATTTGACATTCCCCATATATCGGGTTATGGGGCTTCACAATCTTAGGTATATCTCTAACTACCTTAGTTGAACTGATCATCACAATGCAATCAAAATTTACATGACATAGTGTTTTATTCCATAACCAACTCTCATCAATTTATGCAATCAAACATGTCTTCTCACCAGAATTCAAATGAAGCATATTACCTTTTGTCTAAGTACCGATTGCAATCTCCAATCCAGATTTGTTAATGATTTTGCATTTCCATCCTTGAACTGTAACTAAAATCCCTTATCCACCAATTGTCCTACACTCAAAATATTATGCCTTAAACCTTCAACATAATAAATATTATCAGTTTCATGCTTACCATCCAAAGATATAGTTCCTTTTCCTTTTATCATACATGCTTTCTCATCTCTAAATCTAACTAGACCACCATCAAATTCTTGTAAAGATAGAAACTTATTTTTATCTCTAGTCATATGATATGGACATCCACTATCAATTACCCATTCATCCTTATCTTCAATTTTAGCAGCAAGTGCCTTCTCTTTTGGTACACTCTCATCCAGTGCTAGAACATCTTCCTTGATATCCAAGAACACCCATTCCTTCCCATTGCCAAAACCAATAGCAGAGTCAGGTGTCGATTCATCATCAGAATTAGTCACACCTTCCTCATCCGCTATGTAGCATGATTTATCTCTATTTTTCCTGTACTTATACTTGTTCTGATAACCAGGGTTAAGCTTAAAATATCTTCTAGCTCTCTCTCTTCAAATCTTGAATTCCTTTCTGGACATCTAGAAGAAAAATGACCTATCTTATTACATGCAAAGCATTTAAAAGGTGTTTTTCCTTCATACTTACTTCCTACCAGTCTTTTAGGTACTCTTCTAGCAAATAGGGCTTCAAGTTGCTCAAATTCTTCATCTTCTCTCTTCATATCATCCAATGCCTTTGCATATAAAGCTTTCTAATTTTGCTTGCCGGTTGATGATGTAGATGCATGAAAAGCAAGTTCAGACTTTACAGATCTAGAAGGTCCAAATTCTTCAAGCTCAAAAGGCGATAATTTCCCAACCAAGGTATCTCTATTGATAGAAGTATTAGCCATTGTTCTCAACTCATTAATTGCAGTAGCCTTCATCTTGTAAGCCGGTGGCAAAGCTCTCAGAACTTTAGAAACAATTTCATCTTCACTTAGAATTCCACCACAACATTGAATTCCCATAACAACCTCATTTACCCTTTCCATGAATGCAGTAATCCTTTCATCTTCTTCCATCTTCAGGTTCTCATATCTCACCTGGTAACCATCAAGTTTAGCAATCTTAACAATAGGGTCACCTTCATTAAGAGTCTCCAACTTAACCCATATAGCCTTTGCAGTTGATTTCTCAGTTAATCCCATAATTTGTTGATTAGAAAGTGCACACAAGAGGGCTTCTCTTTCTCTACAATCATTCTCAAGTTCCTTATCCAGGTTTTTCGGAGGAGGATTTCCAGATGCTAGATTGTGAGGTGTAACACTATTCTGTGTGATTTCCCAAATTTCCTTGCTGAGACATCTTAGATGAGTCTCCATCTGAATCTTCCATATTTTGTAATTTGTTCCATCAAGCCTAGGAATTTCTCTCCAAAAGATAGTAGCAAATGAACCAGATGAACTTGAACTGTTAGTCGCCATAGGATCTTCCTCAAGCAATTAAACTTATGCAGAGAGGACTAGAGCTCTGATACCAATTGTTAGATATTTCAAATAACCGAAAGACAACTGAGAGCGGGGGGGGGGGGGGGGTGAATCAGTTGTCTCAGATTATCAGAACATTAAGAAATTAAAACTTTAATATCGAAACCCAAAAGATCAATACCAGAATGCATAAACCAATTACTGAAATAGCAAATAAACCAATTAAGCATAAACAATAATTAGAGAATAAATACCATCCACATGACACCAAGATTTGTACATGGCAAACCTGGTAAAGGGAAAAACCATTGTGGGAAGCCTACCCATAGTCAGATGATACTTTTGTAGTAAGTATGTGAATTACAATTGAGGGGCCTCCACTTGTAGGAAGGCCAACAACCTAGAGCACACTGCTCATCACAAAAGGAGTCTCACCGACTACATAGAAATCCAGACTACAATCCAGAAGAAAGAATGAACTGTAAAGATAGCATCTCCTATGCCTAAGTACAATTCTAGTTAAGCTCAATACCAGAGGACTAAATCCTCTTACATAAACCCAAATAGATCACCAATGATAGACCAAATCCTCTGCCAAAATGATTATTACATTATTCGCTCATTACATATCCATATCCCTTTCCCATATATGATCTACAATGAGACCTTACATCATTTATATACAAACCCTCAACCACAAACAATAAGGTCAGCCACCAGACAATAAAATAATTACATAATTATAAAACATGTCATCCTGAGACTGGAAACAAATAATATCCAACCCATAAAACATCCCAGAAACACATCGAGAAGTCCAATCCACACGTTACATTAAGTCGGTCCATAACCTAGATAAACTGGGACCCAATTTAGGTCCATACACACTAAGGCAATGATCCCAATCAACAAAGTCTCTAACACGATCACCATCAGCATCCCGAATCTCCATTAGAAGCCACACCAACACCACTTATGCATAACATCAAAGATCTTCAATAAATCTATGTTGGTGAAAACCTCGTTGGAACAACAAACCAAGCTTCCTAGTATACAGGATAGCATCTAATCACCATAACAAGACCAACTACCTTAACATGAATCTGAGTAGCATGAATAAGCCAATTCCATTACCCAAACATAGTAGATCTAATCCAACCAGAAACCAAACATCCTACCAGGACCAAAAGGGTGCCGGTAAAGCAACCAAAATAGTTGGTGTTTCCATCAATGACAAAACATCAATGCAACACATAATCAATTCCTCCAAATGGCCAACACTAGATACATTAGCTAGATTACTTGAGGGATTTTACATGGAGACCATATAGGGATTGTCAGGGTTGGTCATATGATGATGATCATCTTCCTTATTGTAGATAGGTTAGGTACCTGTAAAGCGGAAAATCGAACCCTAATCGCCCTCCCCTCTTCCAACTCCAAGGAGAGAGAAGGGAGGTTACTAGGATTGTCGGTTTTCACTTAGGGGAGACTTTACATTCAAAAGAGGGGTTGAAACCCACAAGATCCAATCCCACACAATGCAAGATTGGATTCTAAATGAGTTTCAAGGGTTAAGACAGCAAGGCTACCCTCTTTTGTAAAGAATGTGGATAGAATGATTAAGCTAGGAATGCATAGAAAGTGAGAAAGATTCACTTATAAACTGAGATAGGGATATAGGATGAAGCTGGGGACCTGGAATTAGTAGTAAAATGTTGAGACGGCGCTGTCCTACAAATTTGAGCAAAAGTTGACGGGACAATGGCGCCCGGCGTGCACACGGTCCTTCGAAAAATCCACGAAACGAAGGGGGATCTGTTCGTCTCTGCACAAGGATTCCAGATCTTCAATTACAGCTACGTACCTGCAACCTACACACAGAAAAGCGAAGACAATTGGGGGGTTAGGGATTAGGGGTTTGCCCTTAGGTCAAACCCCGGTTTTGGAATTAACCAAGAAATGAGATGCTGTAAATGTAAATGATTGTAATGTAAAACAAGTACTAGTACCTTGTTGTAAGAATGTTGTATTCTTACATGCGAAGGTGTAGATGTTGTTATATGTTGTATGTTGTATGTTGTATGTTGTATGTTGTATGTTGTAGTATGTGATCTCCTCTTCAATGGTTGAATCCTTGTCTTGAATGCAACACTTAGCGTTGAATGGAGACTTCGAATGATCAATTGCTTGAAGGAATGCTTGAATGCTTGAATGCTTGAATGTTTGAGTATCGTTTCCACGCCTTTTTTGTCTTTTTTCCTCTTTTTTAAAATGGGAGAGAAAATGTAGTTTATATACTTGTCAATTAGGGTTGATAGACTGATTTTTTCGACCTTAGGCCGACTAGGAAATGTTATTTTCCAATTTGCAAACAAAAAGACCCGAAGCCCCATAGGAGACCGGGCCCAAAATAAGGCCAGGGACCAGGGCGCTGGGCGCTCTGGTCCCACCTCCCGGGATAGCAGGGTGCAAGGAGGGATCAGGCCAGGGTGCTGGAAAAATGCAGTTTTGATGTTGTGAGCAAGTTTCGGGGTCTCCATTCAGGTTTCGTGTTGCATCACCATCGTGAAGACCCAAATGCGGTCGAAATTGCAAGTGTCGCAATTTTAGGACGCTACATTTAGCCCCCACTTTAGCAGGAGTATAAGTGTACGCTCATACTTCCGGTAAAGTACAAGGAAACATCATTGAAAAACTTTCACCACGTCAAGGAGGCAAGACACACCAAGCCCCCAGTGGACTAAGGATCTTACGACTTCGATTGACAGAGTAAAAGGGAAGATCATGAGGGAGAACCATGACTGTCAGTAGTAAGGTTCCCTCACTATGAGTCATGCAAGAGAAATACCAAAAAATTTCAAGGCAAAGCTAAGTTCGCCAAGAAATTTTCAAGTATTCCTGAAGGGATAGACAGGGTGTATGCCCCCCTACGTTAAAGCGATCGCACATGCCTCAACGGGGGTGATTGCTTTAATGTAGTGATACACATAAGAAATGAGAAAGGAAAGGAGCATGTTATCACAAAGATTTAGCCCCCAAGTGTGAGATAAACCCAAGGATAATAGATACAAAACACAAAGCACGAGGTGACTTCGCTTTCCTCGGGGTCAGTATGCTGTATGATAATTCATGTATATATATCATATGTATGTATGCATAATTGTTCTTCATTCCCCAATCAAGGAAGGTCACCTAGAAGAAGGGAATACATGTGTCTTTTGAGTCAACATGAGAGAGACCAAAAGAGATCTGAATGCTTTGCATCATCCTCAAGTAGACAACACTAAGGACAATAAATAGAAGAATGAGAATAACACATAGAAGAAGTAACAAAAGAGAGGAGGAGAGAGTCTGCTATGCTAATGAAACTAGTCTAGCACGTCATCCACCCCCCGATCTTGCTGATCAATATTTTGGGAAGGCAGGAAACACGCCAGAGGAGGAACATCCAACACAGCAGATGGAGCTATCACAAGATCCAAACAAGGGCTATGTTCATGTTCCAAGCCACGTTGTTCTTGTCTAAGAGCTAGGATAAGTGCTTTAGAAAATTCATTAGATAAATGGTTATCAATATCAACAAATTCATATTCACTATCAGAAGCAAGAGAAGTAACATTTTCATCATGAATAGCATTTTCATCTATATCATCATCAAGATTTATAAAAATAGGACCTTTAACTCACACAGGATCAAAATCATCATGTATCTTATGCTTAGGAGATTTTGGCTCAATTTTCGGCTAAGGAGAAAATGGAATAATACTAGCTGAAGGTGTTTTTGGGGATTGCAAAATTTGAGAAGTAGCTGCATCAGCTCTAAGACGACGCTTTCATCGGCGTTCACGTGCAGAACGATTTCATCTAGTATTAGTAGGAAGTTGAGAAGATTGAGGAGGAGGAATGTTCTCATCCTTATCACTTGGGTGTTTAGGTTATGGTCTCTTAGGTTGGATAATAGGAGAAGAGGAAGGTCTCTTCTCTCTATAAAAGGAAGGAGGAGGAACTGCTCCATATAAAGGAGGAATATTTGGTTTAGGAAGGAGACCAAGTCCATCATGATGAGGAGGTATAGGTCTACTTTTAGAAAGTTTATTAGACATAGACATAGTCACATCCATAGGAATGGGTTGGGAATCTTCTTGAGGAAAGACATTAGTTTTATCTTTCAAAGGAAGAACTTCCTTCTCAAGAACACTAGAAATATCAAGTTTGGGTGTTCGAGGTTCACCTAGAGATAGGATCATATCTTTTTTCCACTTTTGATAAGATTTGAAAAGATGATCACTTCGTGGTGGAAGAGATTGGAATTGTTTAGGCCAAAAATAATCAATAGGAACACTAGAAGTTCTTTCAGCTGGTTTAAAGAGACTATGATTGACAGTAACAACTTCACCATTATGGGGAAATTTCAAACATTTGTGAATAGGAGAAGCAATAGCTTTCATGGAAGATAGCCAAGGATAGCCTAGCTTCACACGAAATTGTTCAGATGATGGAATAATAGAAAAGCTCACATCAAGGGATTTGTTATGGACATCAATAGGTAATGTAATAGAACCAATTGTAGGAGAAGAAAATGCATCAAATAATTTCACAACCACATTTTTTTTGTCATAGATCACTTGATTCAATTGCAAAGTAAAAAGAAATTCTTCAGTAATAACATTAACCATGCAAGAAGGATCAATAAGCACTCCACGGCAAGGTGTATTCTTGAATTTTGCAACTATATATAAAGGACCATTAGGTGCCCTGATAGTTTCACTGGGATCAAATGTGATGGAAGGTTCTTTAGGGATTTTCTGCTGCTCTACAAAGTTAATCACATTTGGAGTCATAGACACAAGGCCATCAGGTGAGAAAGAGGAATCATTAGTCTCAATCACATTAGAGGTATGAGAAGGTAATGGATTAGTAAAGATCTTAAGATTTTGGTTAGGAAGAGCTACAGATGTGTTGCCTTTATCATTCACACCTGAAACAGAGATAGTATTATTATCAATCAAATCTTGAATTTTACCCTTTAAAGCAAAACATTTTTCAGTATCATGCCCAGGTTGACGATGAAATTGAAAAAAAGATTTGTTATCAAAATAGGGTTAATTAATCTTTGCAGGATCTATTTGCTTTATAGGAGGGAGAGTAAGCACATTTTGTTCCAATAACTTATTCATAATACTATGCAATGATTCATTCAAAGGAGTGAACTTTCTTTCTTTCTTGAAAAACTTAGAAATAGGAGGCACACCTGATGCTGCATTCACATTGTTGTTGATGATGTTTTCATTGAACTTAATGGACTCTCTATTCAGTTTAAACTTCCCAAATGGTTGTTGACTACTATCACCCTTATCACTCGGAGCCATAGGATTTGCTTGTTCCATTTGACTCACAGTCAGTTGATAATTGTGAAGAGTTGCACACAACTATTGGAAAGAAGTAAACTCAAAAAACATAAGTTTTTCTCTAATATCGTTTTGTAAATTAGAAATAAAGATTCTTTGAATATCATTGTCAGGTACTGGAAAAGAAATTTGAGCACACAAATGCTTATATCTACCAATGAAATCAGTCACTTTTTCTTTAACACCTTGTTTACAATGCATTAAATCAATCAAAGTAACTGTAGGACTTATATTATTTTGAAATTGTTGAATAAAAGCATTTGCAAGTTGTTGGAAAGAAGTAATAGAATAGGAAGGCAACGAGCAATACCATTGTAGGGCCTTATCTCTTAATGTTCTAGTAAACAATTTTGCAAGCAACCTTTGGTCATAAGCAAAATTGGTACATACTATTTGAAAGGTCTTAACATGTGTTAGAGGATCACCTTTACCATTATAAAGCTCCAACTGTGGGATTTCAACATGCTTAGGAGGGATAGCTCGAACAATGTCAAGAGAAAGTGGGCTCGCAACATCAAATGTGGGCACACTAAACTTAGATTGATTCATAGAGGCAATTTGTTGCTGTAAAGAAGAGACAGTTTGCGCAAGATTGTTAATGGTCGCTTCAATCGAAGAGTTCATATTAGACATGTTAGATTGTGATGGAGGTATTATGTTATTGAAAGAAGGTATTGATTGAGAGTAAGGTGGTAGGACACTATGATATTTAGTCATAGGAGATGATTGGAAAGAAGGAATACTACAAGGAGGAATGGAATGGTTGAATGAATTGCCCCCTTGCGTCATGTTCATTTGTGGAGATGTAATAGGGACACTCATTGAAGGAATGAATGAAGAAGTTGGATTGAATGAAGGAAGAGGGTTGATTGAAGAAGAAGGATTGCCCCCATGACTGGTGATCATAGGGGGAATGTCTTGTATAGAAGTAGTCATTATGTTTGATGTAAAGGTAGGTATGCTAGCAATAGGAGTTGTCAAAGGAATAGAATGATTGACTTGAGTGGGAGGTTGTGTATAACCTAAATTTTCATCACAACTCTTCATAGGCATCACATTCAAATCCACAATGTGTGCAATACCACGCAAAATATCAATTCCATTCTTATCACTTTGAAGCATATGTTTTAGACCCTCAATTAAAGGAAGAGCTTGACTATCGGGGTATTCTTGAGACATCCATTGTCGAAAATCGTCAAATTGATTATCCAATTTCGCAAGTTGTTCTACAAAAACCTCATGGAGAGCTTCTTCATCATTAGGAGGATTAGAGGAATTACCCATGTCCTCGTTAAAAAGGCCATTCAAATTAGGTTCCATCTCCTCAGTAATTAAACCTTGGAAAGACTTAGTTCTAAGGCTTCGTCTAACGGGAATAGTATAAGTAGGGCTTATTGTTGTAAAACTCATGCACTAGAGAGGGAGAGAAGATTTTGAATTTTAGAGGTAGCAAATTTCAGTAAAATCAGCCAATCTCCTAGATTTAAGCTGTTAAATGCAATCACGACAATCTCCCGAAATTTCAGAAAAAATGTTAGGGACCGTGGCGCTCGGAGTGCACACGGTCCTTGCAACTTTTTTCAAAATTTGCAGGGATGAAAGGTATGATGATTTTAAAGCTAATCTGAAAAAATTGAGTGATTTTATGATCTGTAGATAGGCCAAATTAAAGTTGCAATCTCAAAATTGAACCCTACCAAGATTGTCGAAAAATGCAAAATTTGAATTTTGAAAAAGAGAGGGAAACTAAAATTTTGAATTTTATGATTTTAGAGGGAATACCAAAAGCAATGCAAGTTTTGAAATTTAAAAGTTGACTCAATTTCACGCAAAATTCAATTTTGAAAGCGGAAATCAAAGTTGTTGTAATTAAGCACTTAATTTCAAAAGTCACAAATTGCAAGAATTTGAATAAAGCACTGAAATTTCGAATGAATGCTAACACACTTTTCAGATTTAGGACAGTAAGAACACAATTTTGACACAAAATTTCAATTTCAATAATTTCTGAATAATTAGAAGCCTTAAACCAAGCAATCACAAGACCAACTTCGACCTTAATTTTGAAAGTGTTAAAATTGATAAAATCAGCCAAAATTCTGGATTTTAGCAGAAAGATACAGTAAGATCTAGCTCTTGAAATTTCAGAAAAAATGTCGGGGACGTGGCGCTCGGGGTGCACATGGTCCTCGCAACTTTTTTCCAAATTTTCAGGGATGAAAGATATTATGATTTTATTGCGGATTCCAAAGTTACAGCTGATTTGTAGATGTTTTGATCAGTGAAATTGTTGGACAAAGGTTGAATCAAGAGGGTTTCAAAAATTAGGGTTTTGACACTTAACCACTTAATTTTCAGAATTAAAGCACAAATATGAATTGACAATTTGTAATAGAAGGGTAGATCTGAAACAAGCATTAACAATTAAACATTTCGCAAGCTTAATTACTAAAAAGAAAATTTAGGGTTTTTATGCAATCAACCTCTAAAATTTTGCAAAAGATCAAACACGGAAATGTAATCAAGGAATCCAATTTTCAAATCTAACTATGAATAATCAAAAAGGATGTTCACATCGGGTTCACCAAAATGTAAAGTGGAAAATCGAACCCTAATCGCCCTCCCCTCTTCCAACTCTAAGGAGAGAGAAGGGAGGTTACTAGGATTGTCAGTTTTCACTTAGGGGAGACTTTACATTCAAAAGAGGGGTTGAAACCCACAAGATCCAATCCCACACAATGAAAGATTGGATTCTAAATGAGTTTCAAGGGTTAAGACAGCAAGGCTACCCTCTTTTGTAAAGAATGTGGATAGAATGATTAAGCTAGGAATGCATAGAAAGTGAGAAAGATTCACTTATAAACTGAGATAGGGATATAGGATGAAGCTGCGGACCTGGAATTAGCAGTAAAATGTCGAGACGGTGCTGTCCTGCAAATTTGAGCAAAAGTTGACGGGATGATGGCGCCCGACGTGCACACGGTCCTCCGAAAAATCCGCGAAACGAAGGGGGATCTATTCGTCTTTGCACAAGGATTCCAGATCTTCAATTACAGCCGCGTACCTGCAACCTACACACAGAAAAGCGAAGATGATTGGGGGGTTAGGGATTAGGGGTTTGCCCTTAGGTCAAACCTCGGTTTTGGAATTAACCAAGAAATGAGAAATGCTATAAATGTAAATGATTGTAATGTAAAACAAGTACTAGTACCTCGTTGTAAGAATGTTGTATTCTTACATGCGAAGGTGTAGATGTTGTTATATGTTGTATGTTGTATGTTGTAGTATGTGATCTCCTCTTCAATGGTTGAATCCTTGTCTTGAATGCAACACTTAGCCTTGAATGGAGACTTGGAATGATCAATTGCTTGAAGGAATGCTTGAATGCTTGAATGCTTGAACGTTTGAGTATCGTTTCCATGCCTTTTTCGTCTTTTTTCCTCTTTTTTAAAATGGGAGAGAAAATGTAGTTTATATACTTGTCAATTAGGGTTGATAGACTAATTTTCCCGACCTTAGGCCAACCAGGAAATGTTATTTTCCAATTTGCAAACAAAAAGACCCGAAGCCCCATAGGAGACCGGGCCCAAAATAGGGCCAGGGACCAGGGCGCTGGGCGCCATGGTCCTGGGGGACCAGGGTGCTGGGCGCCCTGGTCCTGAAGGACTAGGGCACTGGGCGGTCTGGTCCCACCTCCCGGGACAGCAGGGTGCAAGGAGGGATCAGGCCAGGGTGCTGGAAAAATGCAGTTTTGATGTCGTGAGCAAGTTTCAGGGTCTCCATTCAGGTTTCGTGTTGCATCGCCATCGTGAAGACCCAAATGCGGTCGAAATTGCAAGTGTCGCAATTTTAGGATGCTATAGTACCTAATAAGTGAGACCGTTATGAGATAGAGGATTATTGAGGTTCAACTACTAGAGAGGGTGTGAAGGCATTTTGGGGAGCAACAAGATGTACCTACAAGTATGACATATCATGCATGATCTAAGAGGGAGGTTGGAGTTTGGGGACTAGTGGTTAAGCCTCATGTAGCCTATATTGAGTTTAAGCAATTACAATCGATATAGTGGGGTGCGGGACCAAAATGTTATAGACAAAGGTACGACAACAACATATGTTTGATGGTTTGTAGAGAATAGGCCTTTGCCTTTGACAGATCTAGATATTCTAGCGTAGAGAATGACACCACAACAAAGATAGAGGAGGGGACAGGAGGAGGTAGATATGGAGGAGCCAAAAGGAGATGAGGACAAGGATATAAACAAAGATGAGGAGATGGATGAGGATGAGGAGGAGGGAGATGAGGAAAAGGAGACAAATGAGGATGAGGAGATAGATTCAAATCAGGATGCCATGTTGATGGATTAGGTTGATGACATAAAGGTTCCATAGGGTGAGCCCATGCAGGACATAGTAGTAAGTGATGAGGTTGACTGCATTATTGATGATAGGGTTGTTAGAGGTGAGGTGAGGTATCAAAGAGAGCACTTAGTCATGTTAAAAAGATAGATATCATCTCTTCAGGGTGCCAAGACAGCTTGGGATGTTGAGAGAGCATCGTTGATTGCACGAACGAAGAGATTTACAGTGCAAATAGAGTAGTGGAGTGTTGAGAGGGCTAAACTGTTGGTGAAGAGGGATACTCTGATAGCCTCTCAGGATACACCAAATAGAGAAGCATGGGAGGTAGAGCAAACACATTTGATCACAAATAGGGATAAATGTGTAGCAAAGAGAGTTAAGCTTATAGCCTTGTGAGATATAGCAATGTCTAGAGTATAGAGAGAAGATGAGACCATTCAATATTTTATCCAGAGTGTCACAAATATCAGTATGTGCAAGGTTGTGCAAGAGATAGGAGAGTTAGGGAAGGAGGATAGGTATTGTAGGGATCCATATGAGAACATGGTGCCAACAAAAGATAGAGCACCATCATATTAGGTACAGGGCAAGTCATGTAGCGGGACACACTCACGAAGGACACAAAGTAGTACAATGGTCATTGGGCCACTGAGGCCACCAAGATAGGTAGGACTAGGGACACGATGAGCTTCATCCTCAAGACAAGGCAGAGGTCAAGAGGACCGATGGAGAACCCAGTGATATTTTCAATTATACACATTTTTGTATACATTTTTTGAGATTGTATTGAGCCTACCAGCTCCATTTTGACATGAAGACACAGATTTTTGTACTCTGATACTGATGATGATATTTGAAGATCGAGAAAATTTGGGTTAAATGATAAAACCCAAGCATGAAATTGATCTAACTAAATTAATCACGAAAACTCAATCAATCATTCTAATCTATCCAAATTTGACAAACAAAATAACTAAAATAAAACTTAATAATGCAAACCATCCTTGCGTGCTTCTTCGTTAAACTTCGTTGCTTCTCCTTTTATCTCTAATTCTAGTATGTTGCTCTCATTGTGTAGGTGCAAATACAAAATGAAAGCAAGGATATGATATGTGATATTTACGAGGAATGTGATTCTTTGACAAAATGATGATTCTAATTACTAGATTATTTTAACAAAATGACAATAGGAAAATGAGATTATTTTCTAAGCTATTTCAACTTAATGAAGATACATAAAATTAGATGATTTGATTGATGAAAGAAGTCCCACTTTATAGAAAACTTGAGACTCAACGGATGGACAAGATTGCAAAGATTTCTGGTTAGATGGACTGACCTGATTGAGTGGATGACAAAGCTACCATTCGAGGAAGAATGAAGAAGATGAAGAAAAAGAAGAAAAAAAAAGAAAAGAAAAAAAGAAAAAAGTAGATTTTCAAAGATGCATACCTCATTTTTGAATTTAAAATAAAAATGTATGAGATATTTCCAAAAAGATGGATTTTTGAAAATCAAAGAGAATATTAGCTTCCCATTTTCAAAAATTAGGAGGATTTGGGGAAAATCGCATAAAACAAATAAAATATTTGTTTCTATTTTGAAAATTAGGAGATGAAAAATTAGTATAGATAATTTATAAATAAAGATATTTATTTAATTATGGTGACATAATTAGCTAACAAAATAATTTAAATAAATTATTCAATTAGGGGAGATAGAAATTGAACATTTAATTAAATAATTAAAATCATTTAAGTAACATGTAGATTTGGAATTAATTAAATAATATAAATTATTTAATTAATATTAAAAGGAGATGATTAATGATGAAAGATTAAATGATTAGGGAGAATAATTAGTAACAAAGGGCTTTTATTAATTAAACAATTAATTAAACTGAAAAGGACAAATTAGTCAAATTGACATCTAGAGATCTTAATTTGGTCAAATTAAGTCAAATGTGGTCAAATTGGATGAAAATTGGAAGAATTGGGAAGATTCAAATAGAAAATGGGAAGAATTGAATGAAAATGGGAAAATTAGGTCAAAAAGGGTAAAAGCGAGTAAATGCAGGTAAACTAGATCAATTTGGAAAACCAACAGTATGGGGCAAGAGAAGAGGTGAAAATGATATCACAAAATAGAAATTGAGAGAAAATGATACTATTAGGACTGAAAATGGGGAAAGGGAAGCCGCAGGGTGAAAAAGGAAGCAAAATGACCTAATTGAGACAAGTTTTGAGATGAATTGACATCACAAAATCGAAATGGGAATGAGCTGACATCAAGGAGATGAATTTTAGGTCAAAATGATATCCCAAACTTGAAATGGGGAGAAAATGATGTCAACTGGACAAAAATGGGAAAGGGGAAGTGAGACAAGATCAACTAGTAATAAAGACTATACGTGCGATCAGGTTAAAAATGAAGAACGCAGGCGTTTAGCAATTTTTAGATCGAGAAAATTTGTGGTTAAATTAGAATAAATAATTAAATAAATAAATATGTATTTAATTATGATGAGATGACATAATTAGTTAACCAAATAATTTAAATAGATTATTCAATTATGAGAGAAAATGAACATTTTATTAAATAATTAAAATCATTTAATTAAAGTGCAGATTCAAAATTAATAAAATAATATAAATTATTTAATTAATATTAAAAGGAGATGATTAATGATGAACGATTAAATGATTAGGAAATAATTAGTAAAAAGGGGTTTAATTAATTAAACTTAAAAGGCCAAATTAGTCAAAATGACATCCAAAGACCTTAATTTGGTCAAATTGGGTGACATTAGGAAGAAATGGGAAGGTTTAGATAGAAAATGGGAAGAATTGAGCAAAATTAGAAAAAATAGGTCAAATTAGGTAAAAGCGGGTAAACTGGGTCAAAGTGGGTCAAAGCAGATCACCACACAAAAATGGGACCGATGCAATGCCTTGGAGCAAGAGAAGAGTTAAAAATGATATCATAAAATAGGAATCGGGAGAAAATGATGCGATCTAGATAGAAATTGTGAAAGGGGAAGCTGCAGGGTCAAAAAGGAAGCAAAATGACCTAATCGAGACAGGTTTAGGGATGAATCAACATCACAGGATTGAGATGAGAACAAACTCAGATCAAGGGGATGAATTTTAGGTAAAAATGATATCCCAAACTTGAAAAGGGGAGAAAATAATGCCAACAAAATAGAAAATGGGAAACCGGAAGTGGGACATGACCGCCAAATAGTAAAGACTATAGATGCGATTAGGTTTAAAATGAAGAATGCATGTGTTCACTGATTTTTAGTGTCTAAATTATTCTCCTCTTTGAGACAATGTGATTTAGAATGTTAGTTCAAGGAAGATTCTAGAAAAATATCATATTAAAACATGTCCCGAGTGTAAATGGGTATAAGGGTGCCCCCTTGAGAAATTGATTGAAAATTTGGGAAGAGGTTAATTTGTTGACGATGATGCCAAGATTCCAAAAGAATGAACATAAGTGAATTTGGGGTAAAAGCAAAAAAGATACAAGCTCAAGAAGGTGAAAAAGATTGTGATCAGTTCAAAGGGGAGTGTGTGCATGCCCATCTAGGCACACAAGAGGGGTTATAAAAGGG
Organism: Cryptomeria japonica; assembly: GCF_030272615.1. Classification (NCBI taxonomy): domain Eukaryota; kingdom Viridiplantae; phylum Streptophyta; class Pinopsida; order Cupressales; family Cupressaceae; genus Cryptomeria; species Cryptomeria japonica. Next base: position 240,688,607 of record NC_081414.1, read on the forward strand.
GGCGACAGGGTGAAAAGAGCTTATTTTCACTATCTTTTTTGGAAGAATCAGAGCTTTAGAGGAAGGAGAAGTTTGTAAGATGGTGCAAATTCAAAGGGAGAATCATCAGTGTGAGTGTGTACGGAGCTACAAGCGATTGGAGGGCTAAGGACCAGGAGTATGTACCCCAGATCCCACTTGTTAATTTTTTATTTGAGCACACATTTCTAGGTTTAATTTCTTTGTTTTCAATGTGTGTCAGCGATTCTAGGTTAATATTTGCACAGTTGGGTGCATTTTCTGTGTAGTTGGCTAAGAGTTGTGCCGTTGGGTAATAGAATCATGCAATTACGAAATACAACTATGTAGGTGGCATGCAAAATAGTGCAATTGGTTGAGTAAAATATGCAATTGGCTAAGCTAACATGCAACTTGGTTAGGTTTTGAGGGTTAGGGTTTGACTAAGATGACTTAGGTTGACCTAGGGTTTAACATAGGGATTAAGCTGGATAGACTAGGATTGAGCACTCAGGTACTCGATTAGGGTACTGAATTAGGGTTTGGAACTAGGGATAATGCAATTATGTTGAGATATAACTGATTGGGGTAAGGGGTCATGATGGATAAGGTCAAGTTAATATAATATTTACCCCATTGTATTGTAGGTTAATCTCTTGACATTACAAAATCTTGAGATTCACCCTTCATGTCTATCATTGTGTCATCAGTTGTGGAGGCAAGAGAGAGATTGCTTATTGTACTTAGGATTACTGCATATCACTTATATGCCAGACATAAGGGCAAATAGGGCACTTATCACCACATTAATAAAGGTATGGCACCATAAGACAAATTAATTTCATCTATCGATGAGAGAGGCAACAATCACATTGGAGGACATGTGGCAGATACTTAGGATTCTTGTTCATGGCGAGTTAGCTGTGTATGATCCTTCTATTGTGAGAGAGGCTTTGAGCCATATGTTTGAGGTGGATGAGGACAAGCTATACATGGTTGACTAAGAGATTGTTGTCACCAAGATTGCACCTATTATGCTCAAGTTGAAAGCTCAACAATCTTGTGAAACATGGGATGATTTCCAAGCCTGTGGGTTACCTATGGTGGAATCAACCTCCAGAGTCAATTGGTTCTCTTTGATGAATCTCATGCAAATAAATTTTTGATGGGAAAAAGGATAGAAGGATGCTGGAATTAAAACCTATCCTAGGAGGTGATGCACCAAATGATTGAGAAGTCTAATCCTCTGCACTAACTCACAACACATCTCAAATACAAGAGCTTTGTTTATCACAACTCAACTAAGCATGTAATACATAAATATTTCATAGAAAGGGTCTGATTAGAAAGTTTGCTTGAAGGAAAATAAACTATTTTCTCAACTTCAAACTTATCAAAATCAAATTACACAATCTAAGACCTGTATTAATCATGCATCTTTTTGAATTAATATTGTTTGAAAGAGACAAACTAAAAGGATTCTAAGCATGAATCACAAAAAAATTCATCAAATCAATCATTCATTACAACTCATGAAGTATCAAGAAGGAAAACCTGTTATATATTTTTGAAAAAATGAAAGTTGTTGTTGTTACAAATCCGAGAATACTTCAAAATGAGCTACAATCTTCATGCCCTAATGTTGAAAGCAAAAGGAGGAGAGAAAAAGAACTAGCTTTTAAAAGAAGAAGAGAGTAGAACTTATAGAAGAAGTCTTCAAAAAGAAAATCAAGGTAGGAATAATCTCAAAATCCACCTCTTTCTCTTTGAACTCAACTGAAATTATGGTTCTTCCCTTGAAAACTTCTTCAATCCTACATTATTGTAGCTCGTAGGGTCGAAAATGATACGAAAGCATGCATAAAGACACTTAAAATTGATGGAAATTGAGAGCTAACTGGTGGAAAGGAAGTCTCAACTTATAACTAACCCATGTGGAGTCTTAACTAGCTTTAAACTATTGATAACTACTTCTGAGCTCTTCAATTTCAGGCCTTTGATTGTAGATGACTTATAAGACCACCTCTTTAAGGACTCATAACTGTTTTTGATCTAAAAATCCATCTTAAATCTCCAAATTTTAATCCTTTAACTGGTTAATGGCCTTCTCAAGTGGTATATTTAAATTTGAAGCTCAAGCCATCCTATTTAGGTATAGGATTCTCTCAAGGGTTTTCTTTTATTTGGTTAATCAACATTAAGGTTCATCACAATAGGCTTTGAAATATTTCCTTGATTGTATTTACTCCTTCACTAGTATTTGTGACATTTAAAACATGAAATAAGAAACCTCTTCTCTTTTGATTATTGTTTCTCCAGTCATATTTCCCTTTAGAACGGTGATAAAACTGTATTCACTCTCTGTTGGCTCTATTCCTGATGATCATGCCCTCTGCAAAAGATAACTTGTTGTCCTCTTTTTGCATTACACATGCCAATATGCATAGTTTGAATGCATTATTGTTGTGCTATGACTATGTATTGAAGGTCTTTGAGAGATCAAAGCTCCTTTAATACTTGCTTATATTATGGACTACTCTGTTAGTCTTTGTTTCCATTGTTTTGTTACTTCTTTGGGATTGCACCCGTGATGCTCAAGCTGAAAGCTCAACAATCTTGTGAAACAAAGATTAGATGGGAGACTATAGTAGCTTAGCACTTAAGGTTGGTGATTGTCATTAGTACGGTGATAGAAGGATTGGTAGCAACAAATAGGAGAGGATTTGGATTCCCTATTAGATGGGGATGAGTGTTAGAGTGGATGGTTATGGAGGGTACGGTAATTGCATGGGGACCATGCATCCTTGCAATCATATATTTTCATTTACACTAGGTGGCATACAAACGGTCTTTCACTATCAACAGTAGGTTGACCTTATTACATGTGTGGGCTCTTGAGTAATAGCATTGTGCATAGCTATACCAAATAGACATGTATGACCAGGATGACCTTATGCATATTGTTATGATGGGGCACTATCACAAGGGTCATTGAGTCAGACATCATACTAGAGACATCAGCTAGACTACTTGAGGGATTTTGCATGGAGACCATATAGGGATTGTGAGGGTTGGATGGATGATGATGATCTTCTCCCTTATTGCAGACAATAGAGGTACTTGATAGGTAGGACCATTAAGATAGAGGATTATTGAGGTTTAGCTACTAGAGAGGGTGTGAAGGTAGTTTGGGGAGAGATAGGATGTACCTATAGGTATGACATATTATGCATGATCCAGGAGGGAGGTTAGAGATTGAGGTCCAATGATTAGACCACATGTAGCCTATACTAAGTTTGAGTAGTTACAACTGAGAAAACAGGGTGTGGGACTTGTAGACGTATAAATCTAACCACCTTCTTAAATAAATATTTAATATTTCTTTAAACCCTACCCCTCTTATTAATTAAATCTTATTTAATTAATTTCTTCATTTTCTTCTATTTGATTAAATAAATTATTCAATTTATTTAATTAAATTCACCTAAACCTTTTCTAGCCTTTAATTAAGTAAATCACTTTATTTAATTAATTCCCCTTTCTTCCTTTTAATTAAATTTACATTTAATTAAATTGACCCTTGAATATAAATAAATCTAATTTATTTATAAAAATCCTCCCACTTGCATTTTCCTACATCTCCCACTTGCCTCCTAAATCTCTTCTAGAGCCTTCTAGATTCTTCTAAACTATCTTAATTAGCTTTAATCCCTCTAAACATGTCCTTTCCCTAAGTTTGAGGATGTCACTTCTCAAATTTGGAGGAAAGTCTTGTAAATGCATTAAAGGCTATATTTCTTCAACAAGCTAACTTGTTGAGTTCCCCCAAATTTGGAAGGACTCTTACAAATTTATCCCCAAAGTCTTCCAAACCATTAATGGTTAACTCAACCTTCCCTTCATGGTTAGATACTTTCTCTCTAACTTAACCCTCATCTAAACCAGGGGTCTTATCAAGCACCCATGACTTTAACCTTAGTCATCCTATTAACCCTTGCACAAGAGTTTACCCCTTGGGTAAAAGTTTTATCCAATGGATAACTCTAACCTAACCTTAACCTTACCTCCTAAGGTAACCTTTATGTCTCCTCAGGCATTCAATGCCTCTTGCATCTCCTCTCAAGTCACCTCTTGTTGACAATTGTCACCATTTCATTGGTGAAAATTGTAAACATGGATTGAGTAACTTTCAATCCTGGCCATTGTTAAGATTATTCAATCTCAACCCTCCATTGCCCTATTTTCCCTATAAATAGAGCTCTCATTTTTCATTCTCCAATAGATCCAAGTTTCATGCATCTATATTATAGTCTAATTTACTAAGCATTTTAGCCTTTATTTGTTAAAATATCATCATAACATTTAGAAGCATATCATTTCATATCATAGAATATTCATGCTAGTATATCATGTTAGGATAATTTGTTAATCTCGTTATCATATCACTATCTTCATCTTAGCTTAAGCATCATATCTTTTAACATAGCATATAGATCTTAGAATTCATTCATGCATATAGATCACAATATCACTTGTTCTTGGAGTTGTCATTCCTAAGTCATTTGCTCAATGATATGAGAGGAAAACATTGACTTTAGGGATCCTATGAGATAGAGAACAATGCGACACCCCTTGGGAAGTTAAACTAGTTTAAATTAGTTTATACTTGCACAAGATTCTCATTGGTATATAGGTCATCTGATCTTGATTTATTCATTTTGATCACCACATTTTCATGCATACATCTTTGGCGCCCACCATGGGGCACGTCCCCAAAAATAACATCATTTTTCATGCAGGTTGAAGACAACAATCACGTCAGAATTGCAAACTAGCGCGTTTGGGACTTTCTTTAGCGCATCTGTGGTGAACTTTAGTGCATACATGGCACTGTTTAGCACATAGAGACCATAACTTAGTGCATTTTGTTATCTTTCTAGCACAGACCCCTTTCTTCTTGTTTAACGCATCGGAGAACTATTTTAACACATCTAGGCCTCAGAGTAGCACTTAGGTGTTGTCTTTTAGTGCTTCTGCACCATACTTTAGTGCATTGGTGTGAAAGTTTAGCGCACAGCTCTGATAGAGACATAAAATTTGTAAATATTCAGAAATTTAGGCTTGTGAAGCCCACTATCGGGATTTAATTTTTTTCGCTAAATATGTGCAGGTTCTAACATTTTTCAGTGCAAGTTCTAAGATTTTTTAGTGCAGGAGCAGGAGGAGTTAGTTAGTTTTATTTACTTTCTTATAAAGTTGGTAAAAATAACTCTTTTTTCCTTTTATTACAAAAGTAAAAAGAACTCTTTTTTCCTTTTATTGCAAAAGTAAAATGAATCTCACTTTTCCTTTTGGATACTTAAAAAGAACTTCATGATTTATTTTGATGCCTAAAATAAACTTCATCTTTCTTTCTTGCATGGTTAAAAAAAAAGAACAACAAAATCTTTTCTTTTCTTTTATGCAAGATAGGATCGGTTTTCTTTGGGCTCTAAAAAGAACAAAACAAATGTTCCCATTTTTGCATAGGGTTAAAATTAAACATCATTTTCCTTTAGGTGTTGATTAAAAATAACCTCATTTATCATTTGGGAGTTGAAAAAGAACCTTCACTTCATTAAGCTTTCAAGATTGCAAAATCGTTGTTATTCATTTGGCGAATTTACTTTGGTTAACTAGGATCTCTTTTTCAAAATTTTGGCTATCTTTACACATTGCTATATCAGGATAAAAAGAACCACATGTCTTCTGAATAGCTTTTAGAAAACAACTGTAATATGAGATAAAAAGAAAGTGTACTTTGTGTCTCGAAAGTGGTAGGTATATGCTCTCCCCTTAATCGGGTGATCAAAAGTTCAAACCCACTCTTTGATGCTTTCTTTACTTCAAGTATCTTACATCCTTTAGAGGGTCTACCTTCCTGAAGCCTCTAAAGGGCTAGTAAAAAGGTTATGACCCAAGTGGGAAATGACTTTATCACCAAGTATTTCAACCCACTATAATCAAATGTGGAGGCTGATGAAATCTCCTCCAACGGTTTTTCTTAGGGATTAGTCTTCCCCCAGTATCTTTAAGATATGTGAAGCCTTTGTTCTAAAGGTTGGGAAGCCTCCCGAGGGAGTTTACCACTGAAGACCGAATGGAAGCCTGATTAAAAACTATAGAAGTAGAAGCTTTGGGTTGAGTTAGTTACCAAACATAGTGCAAGGGTTGACCTATTTGATTTCCTAGTCAGAAAAGGTGACTAACAGTTGAGCTTAGAGCTAGTGCTAGTTAGGATTTTAGGCATGTGCTATAGGAATTTGACATGTATTTGAATTTGAATTTTTATTTTCAAAATCATGAAATGACATGCACATTTATTTGAAATTAATTGAAATTGGAATTTAGAAAGTTTGAATATTTGAATATTTGAAATAGAAAAGAATAAGTTAGACAATTAAATTATGGGAAACACAAAAATTGAATTTAATTAAATAATAAATATTATTTAACTAAAGTTATAAACTTGTAATTAATTAAATGAAAGAAAGCAGCAGAAGTCAGAATTGGATGAAGCTCTGAAATTGGACAAAGTTGAAGGTACATATGAAGTTGTGCCCCCAATAATTTTGAAACAAATAATTGATGAAATGCTTAAAGATGGTAATTTGAAAATTGCCTGTATACTATGAATATTTTGATGATAAAGATCAAAGAGCTATAGAGGAAGCAATTGTTTAGTACATGGATGTTTATAGCAAAGCGTTAATAGAATTGTCATCCATGATACCCAAAGCCTGTATGACATTTTGGATTAGAGGAGGCATACAACAAGTTTAGAGGATGAAAGAATAAAGGAGTATGTATTAGTAAACTTATCCTCTGTCATTTCTAAAGATGATTTTGTTAGACTATTAAAGCTTGCAAAGGAGAGATTCTGAAGCAAGAAGAGGGTCAATAAACTTATGCTCGGCAAAATAGATGAGGTGACCAAAGAGATAGAAGTAATTTTGAGACAATGTTTTATAGATCACAGAATTGATGTGAATCCGGGAGAGCAATCACATGACATATCTATTCCGGAAGTGCATGCTATTCCTGATAAGTAGGAAGATCAATCATTTGAGAAGGCCATTCCGATAGGGAAACCAAATGAACAGACTATAGTACCAGATAATCCTGATAGTGTTAATGTTGATAACTCCAATGAAGTTGTACAGGATCCTCCGGTGATAGACATTGTTTCAGAGAAGGTAGCTGAGAAGACAAATGATACAAAGAAGGATGATGGTAAAGATGAAAGTGCAGAGGGAGAAGGAAAGGAGAAAGGAGAGGAGAAGGAAGATCAGGCTCCGGTGACAGTGGCAAAAGACACCATTGCTGACAAAGGAAAACAAATTGCTATTTATTCAGATGATTTTGGTTAAGGGTCTATTGATCTGATTTCCTTATCTTTGATTCAAGAATTGAAACTAGCAACTCTCACACAAGCAAAAGCCAGTGAGGACTTACTTAAGTCCCATACCGCAGACAAAGAGATAATAAAATTGGCAAGAGATGTATTAGAGAAAATTTTGTCATCTTTCAAACTAGACACAACTGATAACCCCTCCGGTAAGCTTAAGAGTATGTTGAATGTTGTTGAATCTCATTTTGAGTCCTTGGAGAAGGCAACAGATACTAGAGTTTTGAATCAATTTAATGTCATGCAATTGAAAACATTTTTTAAGATGATTGAGGATGATAGAGTAAGCTTAGTAATTGCTTTGAAGGGTATTCAATATGCATTAGATGAAGGTGGTCATATATACAAGTCATATCCAATTTTACCCAAGTTTACTATAGACATTGACAAGAAAATAAGAGAATGTGAAGGGTAGCATGCTAGCATATCTCAGGCATATGCATCCCAATCAGTATTAACTAGTAGTTTTGAACCACAAGTTTTGAGCATATTGGATAAGATTAAGAGTCTAAACTAGGAGAAGGACAAAATTTTGTGTAGAGTAGGAGAAGTGAGGAGTCTTATCAATCCCCTGATAGATTCTCTGATGAGTAGCATGCAAGATGCTATGAATAAGAGTGTTCCGATAGATAGACAGGGAGGAGAGATGCATGTCTATCTCTTCAGTGGGATGATCAACATTTTGGAGAGTCTGAAGAAGGCATGGGATAATCACTTGTTATCCCTTAAGACAATTTTTGTAGATATTTTTAAATTCTTGTGAGCAATTGTATATATTGTTGTATATAAGTTTTGGTGGATTCGTATCTTTGGCATTGATGTCAAAGGGGGAGAGAGCAGAGTGAAAAATGGTGTAAATCCTTAGGGGGAGCTTACAGAGTTTGGATTTTTGCAATCTTGAGTGTATATCTCATTTTTCACAGTGTTTCCATCAATACCAAAGGGGGAGATTGTTGGTAAGAGACACTATTCCGGTGAAGATCGGTGCATGAGAGATGATTAGGAGATTTCATTGATGGCAACCCAGTTCTGAAATCACATCCAGTGTACATAGATTTGATTTACCAAAAGTCATATTGTTCATAAGGCATAAGTCTAGAAGGTGGAACGCAGTAACCGATAGAGCATGAGATCATTGTGCATATATTTATTTTGATTATGTAATTTTGGTTGTGATAATAGAGTTAGATGATTTGAGGTTCGAGGCAGATTATCTTGTAATCTTGATATCCGGTGTTGATTTGTGAGCAAGATTGAAGGTCGTGTATCCGATAATTCAGTTAGAATAGAGATATTCTTGTGTAACATGTGATGCAAAATTGTTGGGTTGATTTTGGTGATTGGTTTCATGTTCAAGGATTTTGAGCCGACTTGTATGAAGCCATATATCATTTTGTTTGGGTCCACTTATAGATTTGTGGATAGATTGAGCCAACTTAAGGTTACACGTTTCATGTTGCGTGTTATGTGGTTTTGTTGGCATTGCATGAAGATTGCATTAATGAAGTATAGTGAAGCAGTGTTGTTAGAAACCAGTATTGTTATTCAAGCAGAGTGATCAACCGGTGACCCTAACGTATTGATATGCTAAACCTTAACCAATGGAGCTTGGAGAATCGATTATGATGTTCTATGATCGAATGGTGATCGGAGATGATGATGTCGCGTATGCATGTTGCATGTTATGAGTTTTAAAGTGATTTTAGCACATGAAGATAATTGTTTATCTTGGGAATGAGAAAGTGCATAGCATGAAGTAGAAACTGCATGATGAGTTACTTGATTTGATGAGTGGTGATTCAGGAGCACTCGAGGTTGTCTAGAAAAATGTGCAGATGGTTACTATGTAATCCAACAGTCATGTTTGAACTGATATGTTTGTAATCTCTATGAGATCTTAGGTTTTTTGATGTGTTACCGATGTATTATATTTGCTTATAAGGTCGATGAGTTATTTTGTTGTAATGTTGTTGACAATTTTGGTTATGTGTGGTAGTTTGATTATTGCCAAACCAGAAGGAGTATCTGCAGAATGTTGTGAAGGCAGATAGGAGCATAAACGGATATGATCAAGCAGAGTAGTGCTATTACCAGATCAACAAGACCTTGTTGCTCTCTAACAATTACAATAGTTAAATCCCCTAACCGAGTAAGCTTTAACAGGCTTGGTGCTATCTAAATCCTCTAACCTGGTGATCCATTAGCTTGGGTTTAAAATCCTCTACTGAGGTTACTCCTAATAGGGTATTTCTCTTAAGAAGGTATTTTAGTCAATCCCTTAACCGGGTGGTCCTTAACTAGATTTGTTCTTAATAGGACATTTTTATAAAGCTTCTAACAAGGCTTGGCTCCTAATAGGGCGAACTTTAGAAGAGTTCAAAATACTTGCGGGTATTCATCCCCACAGTGGTTTTTCCCATTTGGGTTTCCACATCAAAAATCATTGTGTCAAGTGGTGAATGATTTTGCATATTTTTTGATATGGTTAATATGTTTAACTGGTGTTGGTAAACAAATTTGTCTTTTGCACTTTAGTTAATTTGCGTACCCTTAAGACCAAGAAATGGAAGACAAATTTCACCAAACAGTTGGAAAATCATTATATTGATTAACCTCTGAATTTAGGTACAACTCCCTCTAGCAAATATTGAATCAACTTCAATTTACACACAACCAATATTATACTTCTCACCAGAAAGCATAGAAAAGGTTATTGCATTCACAAGTCAACACCGAATGAATGCAAGCATTGATTTGTATATAACTCTTTGTATAAAGTCGACAGACTTCACATGTACACTAAAACAAAATGAAAAGTTTATAAGGTGAATCCTGCTGGTGATTTTTTGCGCACATAGAAAGCTATAACAGATCTTTGCTTGAAACAATTTCTCATAGAAATCAAATTTCAAACATCAAACACACCGATTTGAAGTCAAAGATAACTGTTATTCGATTTTCATTCATAGAAGATTATCAACTTTCCATACAGAGAGTCTTTCAACAAAATTCAAGAGATAGTTTCTCAAAAACTTAGTGAACCCCAATAAAGTCATTACAAAACATATAAATAGGTCCCCAGACCAATACTTTGAACCCAAGATAAAATTAACTCGAAGGAGTTAATGAGAAACTACCCTAACTACATAATTGAAACTAAAAACAAATGACTAGACTCGCTGGCAGACAATTCCCAGTAGTGCTAGTCATGTCATCGATTCTATCTTCGTTGGATTGCCCGGGTTATTAGTTTGAATGGACACCATAACCGCCTTTTCCGCACTCCACTCTTGATGCACCTTCAAAAAATATTGAATTACTGTAACATGCGATAGGCTAATGTGTATTACTCTCCGTTTCCAAAGTTCTTTCTTCCTCTTTACCATCTATACTTTGTCCCTATGTGACTCCAAGTGATCCAGACAAACTGTGAGCATCGATTCCACTTTGGAATTCCTCATAAAATATTCCACAACCAAGGATTTCTCCACTTTAATTTGTTTAATATGGTTGTTGAACTGATCGATCATCTCTACAGTGCCTTCCAAAGTCTGGTTATCTTCCTTAAGCAATTGAACATCCACACAACGCAGATCCTTTTGCATAGTTGTTCTTAAGGCTGTTAGTTCACCTCCAAATTGGCGGATTCTCTATGACCTTGTTCAATGATTTGGTTGCACCACTCTATGCTTTCCCTACATATAAACATTATATCCTCATTCAGCCTTGGCACTTGTCTTTCAACAAGAAAGCTCATCAAGCCATAGAACTAGATATCTCGCATTTGCTTTGAAATCACCACCCACTTTGTCTTTTCCTTTTGCCATGAGATTAGATCGACATCCAGTTCTTTGGTGACCTCATTAGCATCCTTGAAAATCTGAACTAAATCTGATATGTAATTGGTTCCTTGATGCACGATCGAGGTGAGCCATTTAGAGAAAATCTCTGCAATCATTTTGTATCATTGAACCTCATCAAAGAACTTCTGATTCCCTGGGGATTTTGAACTAAAGGGGACCGAGCTCTAAGACAATGGTAATGGACTATTCCGTAGGGCATAAATGTATTGGGCCATTTGTATTAAATTCTACTTCAACTCGGCCTTGTCCTTCTCATCCTTCTAGGTGCGGGAGATAATCTGTTTAGTCGAAGTCTCCAAATTCTTTACATCAACTGATTTGGTTTTGACCCCTAAATCAACCCGTTCAATGGTATAATCTACCTCTAAATCAGTGGCGACATCCTTATTAGGTCTAGGTTTGGCAATGTCTGCAGTTCAGTGCTTTGTGTCTTTGTCAAAACCAATCATTGACTCTATTTTTAACTGCTTTGGCTTTGTGGATCTTCCCAAGCATTTACTTACAGCATCTTCCATCGACACTGAAATAAGAACCACATTTCTTTTCCTGGTAATTGAGTCATTTAACCATTTAGGAGCTAGTGTTAATTCCTTAGATTGCATAGCTCCTGAAGGTGCTTGTGTAGCATTGTCTGCATTGGACCAGATATCAAGTGTCTATGAATCTTGAACAGTAGCATTTGAGTCAATTAAGACCTTATAAATATCTGAAACAGGGGCTGCCATACCGCACTGTACCTCCTCGGCGTCCAAATCGAGAATGAGATGAGCGGTAGGTGGCTGAACGTTCTTCTTCTGCCTTGACCTGGTAAACTGACCTTCAATTGAAAGTGCAGCTTCGGTGTCAAGTTTCTCTTCTTTAATCTTAGCCTGCCTTTTTCCTGCAAAAGAAATAGGGATGTTAGTTAAAATAGAGGTTTAGTTTGCGGCCTTCCTCTTTCCATTTTTGTTTTTTGAACTGGTTTCTCTCGTCGGATGAAATCGGCAACTCCTGAGCCAATTTTTTGTTCTATGGATTACGCTAAAAGTGCGTGTCTGAATGCTATCTTCCATCTTTTTACTCCAGTCAATTTCTGGGAGAGGTTCATTATGTACTCGTTTCATAAACTCTGAATCCACTACATCTTCATTATCAGTAGTGACACTTGAAGTATCCATTGGAAATTTCATGTCATGAATCTTTTTCAATGTTAACCTAGACCAACTCCTCTTTCTCACTTCAAACTCATCTGGGCAATCTTCCCTATAATCTTCCAACTGGGGTACATGTTGATTAGGTACTATCTTCTTCACATATTGGGCGATAAAACCTTTACTATCAAAATTATCCCTTTTCACAAAGGTTTTCAAATGAAATCTCTTAAACTCCAATTCAAGGTTTAGTGCATTAGAGACAAACCTACAACTGTAATGGCCTAAATCGATGGGAAAAATTCCACTTGTGCCAAAATCTTCACCATAATCCTTCGCGACATAGGCTAGCTGCTTGGAAACTTCAATTAGGATACAAGAATCCGAAACAAACCTGGGTAGCCTAAAGGGTTCACCTTTAAAACCTCCAACCCTTATGTAAGTGAAGTGATTGAACTATGTAAAGAAACTACCATAGATTTTAACTAGTTCAACCGCTTCTGCAAACATCCTCCTATGCAAGTTATCTTGTAATTCAAAGGTCAACCTCTCAGCAAAGATGTCATTCCAGTGAAGATAATCATCAACATGTCCTTTTAAAGTCAAATGAGGGTGATACTCATAAATTTTAATACCTTGAACCCATTTAGTATGGAACAATCCAGACCATTCCCTCACACAGGCTAGCATATATAACAGGTATGAAGACATATAGAAATTCGTCATTCCAAGATAATTGCTCAAACCCTCATGTAATCTTTCTACAATAACAGTTCCCCAATCAATGAACCAATTTTTATCTAGAGTTACTTGAATGAAGAAATATATCCAGTCTTCCCAATAGAAAGAGTGCGAGTTCCCTTTGACTTTGCTCAAGAATATTACCAAATCTCTAATCGTAGGAATCAAATGTTCATGGGTTAAGGGTCTAGGCAGCCTTGAACCCCCTTTTTGAAACTTCAAAAGCCAATTTTGTGCAATGATAGTTCTATAATACCGCTTTTTCTCATAATAAATTCCATAAGATTTTCCAATTGTCCAATCTTCATAGTGTTCCTGATGTGGGATACCCATGGCAGCCATTACTGTTTGTCTATCAATGGACACCAAAACCTCACCATTATTTTTCCTTATGCATCTGCTAGCTTTATCATAGTGGTTCATACATTCCAAAACCAATTCAGGGCAAGGAGCAGCTGTGGGAAATGCAACTGCTTCTAATAAACCGCTCTGTGCAATATCTCTCATCATAGGATCAACGACTGGATTCCATACTCTTTCTAGAAAATCATCTAAATCTAGTTGAACTAAGGTTGTATCACCTCACTCGGGTAAGGAACTTACAAGGAAAGAAGAATTCACTAATTTAGGTAGAGTGAGCCTCATATTTAGCTTGTGATTTTCTCCAATTAACCTAAACAAAGAAGAAAAGGGAAACAGAAACAAACAGCTAAGAAAATATCCAGGTCTTTCCTAAAATAAATTGCAACAATTAGGAAAGTTGTTGAGCATACCTTCCTCTATCATCTGCAAACCCCTATCGCAGTCTATTTCTCCATGCTCCACAAATTCTTCTTAACACTTAACCAAAAAAAATGATAATCTCGACATGACAGCTACTTAATTTAAAAGCTGAGAAAATCTTACCCATGATTACCATGAATTGTCCTCATTACTCTTCACTCCTGCGACCTTACTCTGAAATGATCACATTCGAGCATGCATTGAATGCTAAGTCACTTCGTATCTGACAATACGGATCTCCACACCATACTTGCTATAAATGACAGATTTCAAATCATTAAAGAAAGAATATTCCTCTTCTCTACCACCATTTATTATATCTTAAAATCTGCACCGCCATCTCATGCCAAGTCACGTGATCTCCAAGAAGCCTAAACATCAAACTCTGAACCTTGAGGAACAAACACGACACAAAGCATAAACGTGACAAATCTTGAACTTTGAACCTTGAACCAAAAAGTTTCAAGTTCAAGGTTCAAACAATGCTAAATGCCGACAAAACTAAAGAAGACTCAAAGCCGCGTGGAAGGAAATTTTTTTAACATGACGCCCATTGAACTTTGAACCTTGAACTAAAAAGGTTCAAGTTCAAGGTTCAAGTTCAACATAGTGCAACTTAAGGAAAACAACAAAGACTGAACTACGTGGGGAATTCTAAGCAAATGACTCGGCCAACAGACCAGAAGGGGACATAACTCAAACAAGGAGACATATAGAATGGAAATTTTATATGTGCTGCCAACAGTGGCTCTGCATGGGGACTGGAACTATAAAGTACCAAGCAAGGGAACCTCAAAATCTCTGGTTTCGCAAAATGACTTAAAATAAAGGCCCGACTCACAACAAAACTGACGCACCTATACTAAGACAACAAAATTATATGTAGAAACCGACAGGGGACTCCTCTTTACAATTGACACAATTTTAGGTCCTGCCCATTGTAGGACAGGGGTAATTCAAAGCCATCCTAGTAAGCAAGTTTAAAAAAATTGGGGCCCGTTACTTCATGAATTACATAAGGTCCTTTCTACAGTGACTCAAAGTTGCCATGAGCACCTTTCAACTCTCTCCTTTTATCCCATAGTAACACCAGATCACCTTTCATGAACTTCCTGGGCCTTGCCTCCTAATCAAAAATCTTTTTAACCCTCATCTAATGTTTCGTAATCCTGTCAACCAGCTTTTCCCTCTCTTCCTCAATTTTGGTTAAGTACATAACTCTTTTTTCAAAGGAACTCTGAAAAAATGCATCTTCTACTACAGTCTGCAATCTGGAAGCCGCTAACTCTAAAGGAAGATAAATTTGTGTGCCAATGCCATATACTAACTCAAAAGGCAACATCCCTATGGCTCGTTTTGGTGAAGTTCGATCTGCCCACAAGGCTTCATGCAACTTTTTGTGCCAGTCTCTAAAATTTTCATTAAGCAACTTCCTCATGATATTAATCAAGTTTTTGTTACTTGATTATGCTTGGCCATTACCCTGTGGGTAATAATCAAAAGCATGTGCCAAAGAAATTCCATAATCATAGCAAAAAAAAAATTAACTCAAATGAAGAGAAATTTGATGCATTATCTGTGACTATTTTCCGAGGAACCCCAAACCTGACAAGAATATTATCCTTAAGGAACGTACACACAATCTTTGTACTGGTTTTTTTCACAGGGATAACTTCCACCCACTTAGTGAAATAATCAGTTGTTGTTAATATGTGAGTTTGTCCAGCACTAGAAATTGGGTTCAGAGGACCAATAAAATCTAACCCCCATTGTTTAAAGGGATCTTCAATTACTACAGGTCTTAAGAGCAAGGCAGCCAGCTGGGGTTTTCCTGTGAACAATTTGCACTTCTCACATTTCACCACCCATGCATACGCATCTCTGAACATACCTGGCCAATAGTAACAGTTTCTTAAGATTTTTTATGTAGTAACTGTAGAAGAGAAATGACCCCCGCACGCTTCATCATGAAAAGTTTTTAGTAAAGCCTCTTGATGCGGTTTATTAACACACCTGAGAAAAGTACCATCCAAGCCCCTCTTGTATAGTATGTCATCAAAAATAATGTACTTTGCAATTTTCAACTTCAAATTCCGTTTCTCCCTAGGAGAGATGACTTGGACAGTCTCCATAAGTGAGATAATAGGCAACATTGGTGAACTAGGAATCTTGATGACTAACAAATAGAGTTAAGGGCATAGTTTCCTCCCCTTCAAACTTATTCTCCGCCATTAGTTTACAAAGGCCTTTTCCTCTGACCAGCTTAGTTGGTTTGATATCCAAATTGAACTCCTGAATTTTAGAGATCCAAGATGCTCTATTGTTGATATTGACATCTTGCTGAGTTAAAACACTTTTCACTGCAGAGTTTGGAACAAATATAGTTGAATGTGAATAAAGTATGTAGTACCTGAATTGTTTCAAGCCTTTCACTACTGCATATGCCTACTTTTCTATTTGCAAGTATTTTAACTTGTGCTTCTTTAGAGGTACACTCATGAAGGAGATTGGAACTTCCTCATTATCTTCACCTTTTTGCATAAAAATTCTAGACATAGTATGTTCTGATGCATAGCAGTAGATAATAAAATCTTTACTAAAATATGGGTTAACTAGAGTAGGTGCATGTGCAATTGCTCTCTTTATTTCCTCAAAAGCCCTTTTACCTTCTTCATTCCACTTAAAAGCTACCTTCTCACTCATCATATTTATGATGTATTTAGTAGTCTCAGCAAAATCAGGAATAAAACACCTTAGAAAGTTCACCTGTCCAAAGAAGGACCTCACTCCATCTCTGTTGGAAGGAAGACTGAGTTTTTGTATTGCTTTTACCCTCTGTGGATCTACCTTCACTCCTTCCTATGAAACAATATGTCCCAGAAGTTTTCCTTCTATGACACCAAAAACTGACTTTTTAGAATTTAACGATACTCCATGTTCTCTGCATCTCACCAGTACCTTCCTCAAATCCCGCACATGTTGTTTCCTCTTCTTGGAGAAGACCGTCAAATCATCTAAATACACCATAATGATCTTGTCCCTCAAATTCCCAAAAGAAAGGTCCATCGCTCTTTGAAAGGTTGCCCCTGCATTAATCAATCCAAACGACATCCTATTATATGCAAAGGTGCCCCAAGGAGTTATAAAGGTTGTCTTGTGTTGATCCTACTCCGAGACACTAATTTGGTTATATCTAGAGAAGCCATCCAACATGGACATCATCTCTGACCCTGAAATAGTTTGTAAAATATGGTCCATCGCTGGTAGGGGATATTTATCCTTCAGGCTCACTTGGTTTAATTTTCTGAAATCAACACAGATTCATATTTCACCATTTTTCTTCCTAACCGGGATGATATTAGCAATCCAGGTGGAATGATGTAAAGGATAAATAATTTAGGCTTTCAACATCTTGTCAACCTCATGGAATATTGCCTCTACTACTTTTGGATTAAAGTTCCTCAACTTCTGCCAGAAAGGATTGACACCTGGTTTCAAAGGAATGTGATGTTGGAAATTACCATCCTTGAAATTCTTTAAATCATCATAGCACCATGCAAATACATCTTTGAACTCAACCAACAAGCTGATGAATCTTCTTTTTTCCTCTTCAGAACAACGTTTTCCCAAATTAACGAATTTAGGATCCTCCTTAGTATTAGTACCAATGTTAATTTGCTCATACTCACCAGAATTTTGAATTGTAGGAACCCCTTTCTCCCCTTGCTTAACATACCCATGTTTCCTATCAAAAAGGCATTCAAGAGAAACTAAACCCTTTGGGATTTTATTTCCTTTCAATTGTAACATTCCATCATGTAACTCCTCTGGTGTATTGGGAGAAAACTCTTTACAACTCACCTCTGATCCTTCAAAAAACAACGATGTAAGAATATCAGCACAGTGTAAAAAGTTATGAATCTATTTATCATCTTCAAACACTTGCCAGGATTCAGAATTGTCAGGTACGCTGGGTCTATAAACTAATTCCACCTTGTAGGTATCAGTTGTGAAATCTGGATGAGGCACTAATAAAGCTGCAGATACCGCCAGAGAATCCGCCTTCGAGTTAAACTCCCTTGGTATTGCTTCAATTGAGAAAGCATCAAATGCTTCGATCTCGTCCCAAACACAGTTCCTGTAATGTTTCAATCTCTCATTTTTAACAGCAAATAAACCTCTTACTTGTTTTACAATAAGTTCTGCATCACCTCTAACCTTCAACATTTTGACATGCAATCTCCTCTCTTTAGCAAGACCCAATAACAAAGCTTCGTATTCAGCTGTATTATTCGTGTTTTGGAAATCCAATTTGAAAGCATAAGGAATAACTTTTCCTTGAGGAGGTATTAAGACAACCCCAGCCCCTGAACCAGAAGATGAACAACTCCCATCAAATTCCATAGACCAGAGTTCATCCGACATACCCAAATCTATAGCTTCTTTCTCCCCTTGAGGATCAACTGATATCATATAATTTCCAAAACCACATTCTTGATACAAGATCTGAGTTTTTGGATCATCTGAGGGAAAGACTGTATATTTAGCTTTTGTCTTAGGGTGCAAAATAACTCTCTGTTTTCCAACTGTGATCATTCCCTAAGACCAATCCATTCTAATTTCCCCTCCCATATCTTTATAGAAGGTGCGACTCAAAAGCATGCCATAACTAGCAGGGATGTCAGCCACTAGAATTGTCAACTTGATTATCTTGTCAGGGTGTGCTACTAAAGCGACCTGTGCATCTTTAATCTTCCCTAATAAAGGAACTTGCTTGGAATCCATGTAGTAACATTTGCCAAAAGTCTTTGTTAAGGTTAAACCTAAATATTTTGCTACAGTGGAGGGCATGACATTGTCTGATGCTCCTGAATCTATTATACAATTGCTCAATTTATGCCTATTAATATACAAAGACACATAGAAAGGTTCTAGTTTATTTTCAAAATTAGGTTCAATCGATTCAGCTTGTTGAGGAATGGTTTTTGATGAGACTTCAGGAAGTACTAGAGCGGGACTGATGTTTTCATGTGCTAAAGAATTACCATTCACCAGAATTTGGGTTTCACTTGCTAAGGCATGAGCATCGTTTCCCTTGAAAAATTCAACTAGTCTATCTAACTCCTTAGGGTTCAATTTCAAATACTCAGCCGGAGTGATCTAAACACAGGATGACTTGCAAAATTCAATGATATCAAAAGGATTATTAAATGAATCAGAACTTGAAGAAGCAACTTCTTGAACAACATTTGAAACACCTCCATGACGAGTCAAAATTTCCTTTCCTTTCACAGGGCTATGAACAAGGGGTAAAACATCTTGAGACTTTAAATTTTGCTGAGTTCTAGTAAGGATTGCGTATGAGGAATCTTCCAAAGAGACCAACATGTTTTCTCCCCTTTCTGAGTCGGAGACATATTCCATATAATGAATTTCAAAGTCGCTAGGCATACTTTGGAAACCTCCTTCATCAGCTTCTAAGATTGTTTCTCCTTTGCTGGTCATTTGAGAAAAGCGAACCATCTCTGGACATGCAGAACCATCATGTTCATCAATTAAATGAAACTCACATGAGTTTGTCTTAGGAGGTGGTGCCTCAATAGCAAGTCTTTGTTGCGTAGGAGGCAATTGTAATTGTCTTCCTCCATTTCCTCCTTGTTGATTGGGATATCTTCTAGGAATGTGCTGGTAAGGTTGAGAATATGAAGTGCTTGTTTTAGGAGCCTGTCTTTTTAGGGCAATCACATCATTCATTAATCGTTGAATCAATGGATTTGAAGAAGTAGAAGCATTTGCGACCTGAGAAGTAGGAGTTTGCACTTCTCTTTTCCACTTGCCAACCATGATTAAATCATCTTCTAGACTTACAGCTGAAGTTTTCATATCATCAAGAGTTTGTAAGTGCTCGCGCCTCATTAAGAAACTTATTTCTGTGGGCATGGAGTTCATGAAGAAACATTTCATGTTTTCAACAGAGGGTTTTTGTGCAGTTGGGATTTTATGGCAAATTTTATTGAAACGAGCAACGAAATCCCTCATAGGCTCTTTTATTTCCTTCTTTAATTGAGCCAGTTGAGCAATAAGTGAATTCTCATCTTCGGTCAATTTAAATCTGGCTTCAAAATTATCCGTTAAAAATTGCCAATTTGTAATAGTTCCATCAGGCAAATGATAGAACCAATCAGCAGCTACGTCAGTAAAAGTTTGAACAAATAACCTTACTGCCACATCTTCGTGTTGAACCGCCAACACTCCACATGCAACTTTGAAAGCATTTAAGTGTTCAGTAGTGGTTACCTTGTCATCTCCACTAAACTTAGGCAAATGTTCTTTTGCTCCCTTAGGAAGGTTATGGGTTCCCCCCAAAAGCTAAAGGTCTGATCACGACACCCCAAGGGTTATTGGCCATGGCTCCAGTAGGATTCAAAGGGGTAAGATTTATAACAAGTGGGGGTACAACACCATGTTAAAGTTAAGGCTTGACAGACAGGTGAAGTGGTTGCTTTCGGTGGAGATACATGTCTACTTCTAGCCCTTCTAGGTGTAACTTGAGAAACAAAACCGAGGTTTAAAAGTTCCTGAAAGGTGTGATCAATAATTCCCTCCCTCCATTGTGATCGGGTATAAGGCTTGGACTCCAGTGTGAAAAAATAGTCAGGGTAACAAACGTCTGAGATTTTGTTGTTGATTATCAAGATTTTGAATAAAGAAAAGCCTAGGAATGATTACCCTCTCAAAAACCAACATAGGATGATTTGCTTGTCTTTCTATTTTGTCGAGGAATGCACTTATTCTATTGTACTCAGCTCGACTTCTTCTATGTCTCCAAGAGAATATCTAACTCAGAGATAATGTTACTTTTCTCTTCTTTCACCCAATTTAAATTTGGTTGTAAAATAGGGAAAAACCCTTCGTGAGGTAGCACCATTTATAAAGAACAAAGCATCACTATAACAACGACTTTTGTTAAAACCAATTTTCTCATTCTCCCCAGCAGAGTCGCCAAAAATCTGTTGGTAAATAGATTTGTCTTTTACACTTTAGTTAATTTGGATACCCTTAAGACCAATAAATGAAAGACAAATTTCACCAAACAGTTGGAAAATCATTATATTGATTAACCTCTGAATTTAGGTACAACTTCCTCTAGCAAATATTCAATCAACTTCAAACTACACACAACCAATATTATACTTTTCACCAAAAAGCATAGAAAAGGTTATTGCATTCACAAGTCAACACCGAATGAACGCAAGCATTGATTTGTATATAACTCTTTGTATAAAGCCGACAGACTTCATATGTACACTAAAACAAAATGAAATGTTTATAAGGTGAATCCCATTGGTAATTTTCTGTGCACATAGAAAGCTATAATAGATCTTTGCTTGAAATAAATTCTCACATAAATCAAATTTCAGATATCAAACACACAGATTCGAAGTCAAAGATAACTGTTATTCAATTTTCATTCATAGATGATTATCAACTTTCCATACACAGAGTCTTTCAGCAAAATTCAAGAGATAGTTTTTCAAAAACTTAGTGAACCCCAATAAAGTCATTACAAAACATATAAATAGGTCCCCAGACCAATAGTTTGAAACCAAGATAAAATTAACTCGCAGGAGTTAATGAGAAACTACCCTAAC
The DNA here is from genome assembly GCF_030272615.1 of Cryptomeria japonica. Taxonomy (NCBI): domain Eukaryota; kingdom Viridiplantae; phylum Streptophyta; class Pinopsida; order Cupressales; family Cupressaceae; genus Cryptomeria; species Cryptomeria japonica. Next base: position 240,710,220 of record NC_081414.1, read on the forward strand.
CGCATAATTGAAACTAAAAACAAATGACTAGACTCGCTGGCAGAAAACTACCAGCAGTGCTAGTCATGTCGTCGATTCTGTCTCCGTTGGATTGCCCAGGTTATTAGTTTGAATGGACATCATAACTACCTTTGCCGCACTCCACTCTCGATGCACCTTTGAAAACTCCTGAATTATTGTAACATGTGGCAGGCTAATGTGTATTACTCGTTGTTTCCAAAGTTCTTTCTTCCTCTTTACCATCTGTACTTTGTCCCTGTGTGACTCCAAGTGATCCAGACAAACCATGAGCATCGATTCCACTTTGGAAATCCTCGTAAAATCTTCTATAGGCAAGGATTTCTCCACCTTAATTTGTTTAATGTGGCTACTAAACTGACCGATCATCTATGCAGTGCCTTCCAAAGTCTGGTTATCTTCCTTAAGCAATTGAACATCCATGCAGTGCAAATCCTTTTGCATAGTTGTTCTTAAGGTTGTTAGTTCACCTCGCAGATTGGTGGATTCACTATGACCTTGTTCAATTATTTGGTTGCACCACTCTATGCTTTCCCTGCATATAAACATTATGTCCTCATTCAACCCTAGCACTTGTCTTTCGACAAGAAAGTTCATCAAGCCATAGCACTAGATATCTCGCATTTTCTTTGAAATCACTGCCCACTTTGTCTTTTCTTTTTTCCATGAGATTAGATCGGCATCTAGTTCCTTGGTGACCTTATTAGCATCCTTGAAATTCTAAACTAAATCTGATATGTAATTGGTTCCTTGATGCACGATTGATGTAAGCCATTCAGAGAAAATCTCTGCAATCATTTTGTTTCATTGAACCTCATCAAAGAACTTCTGATTCCCTGGGGATTTTGAAGTAAAGGGGACCGAGCTCTAAGACAAGGACAATGGACTATTCTATAGGGCATGAATGTATTAGGCCATTTGCATTAAATTTTTCTTCAACTCAGCCTTGTCCTTCTCATCCTTCCAGGTGTGGGAGATAATTCATTTAGTCGAAGTCTCCAAATGCTTTACATCAACCGCTCTAGTTTTGACCCCTAAATCAACCCGTTCAATGGTATAATCCACCTCTGAAGTAGTGGTGGCATCCTTATCAGGTATAGGTTTGGCAATGTCTACAGTCCAGTGCTTTGTGTCTTCGTCAAAACCAATCATTGACTCCATTTTTAACCGCTTTGGCTTTGTGGATCTTCCCAAGCATTTACTTACAACATCTTCCATCGACACCGAAATAGGAACCACATTTCCTTTCCTGGTAATTGAGTCATTTAACCATTTAGGAGCTAGTGTCAGTTCCTTAGATTGCATAGCTCCTGAAGGTGGTTGTGTAGCATTGTCTGCATTGGACCGGATATCAAGCATCTGTGAATCTTGAACAATAGCATCTGAGTTAGTTAAGACCTTATCAGTATCCAAAATAGGGGCTCTCATATCACACTGTACCTCCTCAATGTCCAAATCAAGAATGAGATGATCGGCAGGTGGCTGAAAGTTCTTCTTCTGCCTTGACCTGGTAACCCGACCTCCAATTGAAAGTGCAGCTTCGGTGTCAAGTTTCTCTTCTTTAATCTTAGCCTGCCTTTTCCTTCAATACAAACAAGAATTTTAGTTAAAACAGAGGTTTTGCTTGCATCCTTCCTCTTTCCATTTTTGTTTTTTGAACTGGTTGCTCTCGTCGGATGAAATCAGCAACTTCTGAGCCAGTTTTCTATTCTGCGGATTACGCTGAAAGTGCGTGTCTAAATGTTATCTTCCATCTTTTTACTCTAGTCAATTTTTGGGAGAGGTTCATTATGTACATGTTTCATAAACTCTGAATCCAGTTCATCTTCATTATCAGTAGTGACACCTGAAGTATCCATTGGAAATTTCATGTCATGAATCTTTTTCAAAGTTAAACTGGACCAACTCCTCTTTCTCACTTCAAACTCATCTGGGCAATATTCCCAATAATCTTCCAACTAGGGTACATGTTGATTAGGTACTATCTTCTTCACATATTGGGTGATAAAACCTTTACTATCAAAATTATCCCTTTTCACAAAGGTTTTCAAATGAAATCTCTTAAACTCCAATTCAAGATTTAGTGCATCAGAGACATACCTACAACTGTAATGGCCTAAATCGATGGGAAAAATTCTACTTGTGCCAAAATCTTCACCATAATCCTTCATGACATAGGCTAGCTGCCTGGAAACTTCAATCAGGATACAAGAATCTAAAACAAAGTTGGGTAGCCTAAAGGGTTCACCTTTAAAACCTCCAACCCTTCTGTAAGTGAAGTGATTGAACTGTGTAAAGAAACCGCCATAGATTTTAACTAGTTCAACCGCTTCAGCAGATATCCTCCTATGCAAGTTATCTTGTAATTCAAAGGTCAACCTCTCAGCAAAGATGTCATTGCAGTGAAGATAATCATCAACATGTCCTTTTAAAGTCAAATGAGGGTGATACTTATAAATTTTAATACCTTGAACCCATTTAGTATGGAACAATCCAGACCATTCCCTCACACAGGCTAGCATATATAACAGGTATGAAGACATATAGAAATTCGACATTCCAAGATAATTGCTCAATCCCTCATGTAATCTTTCTGCAATAATAGTTCCCCAATCAATGAACCAATTTTTATCTAGAGTTACCTGAATGAAGAAATACATCCAATCTTCCCAATAGAAAGAGTGTGAGTTCCCTTTGACTCTGCTCAACAATATTACCAAATCTCTAATCGTAGGAATCAAATGTTCACGGGTTAAGGGTCTGGGAAGCCTTGAACCCCCTTTTTGAAACTTCAAAAGCCAATTTTGCGCAATGACAGTTCTGTAATACTGCTTTTTCTCAGAATAAATTCCATAAGATTTTCCAATTGTCCAATCTTCATAGGGTTCCCAATGTGGGATACCCATGACAACCATTACTGTTTGTCTATCAATGGACAACAAAACCTCACCATTATTTTTCCTTATGCATCTGCTAGCTTTATCATAGTGGTTCATACATTCCAAAACCAATTCAGGGCAAGACGCAGCTGTGGGAAATGCGACTACTTCTAATAAACCACTCTGTGCAATATCTCTCATCATAGGATCAGCAGCTGGATTCCGTACTCTTTCTAGGAAATCATCTAAATCTAGTTGAACTAAGGTCGTATCACCCAACTTAGGTAAGGAACTTACAAGGGAAGAAGAATTCACTAATTTAGGTAGAGTGGGCCTCATATTTAGCTTTTGATTTTCTCCAATTAACCCAGACAAAGAAGAAAAGGGAAATGGAAAGAAACAACTAAGAAAATATCCAGATCTTTCCTAAAACAAATTGCAACAATTAGGAAAGTTGTTGAACATACCTTCCTCTGTCATCTACAAACATCTATCTCAGTCTATTTCTCCCTGCTCCACAAACTCTTCTTAACACTTAACCAAAAAAAATGATAATCTCGACATGACAGCTACTCAATTTAAAAGCCGAGAAAATCTTACCCATGATTACCACAAACTATCCTCATTACTCTTCACTCGTGCGACCTTACTCTGAAATTATCACATTCAAGCATGCATTAAATGCTAAGTCACTTCGTATCTGACAATATGGAACCCCACACCATACTTGCTATAAATGACAAATTTCAAATAATTAAAGAAATAATATTCCTCTTCTTTGCTATCGTTTATTATATCTTAAAATCTGCGCTGCCACCTCATGCCAAGTCACATGATCTCCAAGAAGCCTAAACATCGAACTCTGAATCTTGAGGAACAAACGCGACACAAAGCATAAACATGACAAATCTTGAACTTTGAACCTTGAACCAAAAAGGTTCAATTTCAAGGTTCAAACAATGCTAAATGCCGACAAAACTAAAGAAGACTTAAAGCCGCATGGGAGGAAAAACTTTTAACACGACGCCCGTTGAACTTTGAACCTTGAACCAAAAAGGTTCAAGTTCAAGGTTCAAGTTCAACACAGTGCAACTTAAGGAAAACAACAACGACTAAACTACATGGGGAATTCTAAGGAAATGACTCGGCCAACAAACCAGAAGGGGACATAACTCAAACAAGGAGACATATAGAATGAAAATTTTATATGTGTCGCCAACAATTGGTAAAACCACTAAGACATGTTTAGATGACCGGAAGTGATCTGAAATGAGCTATTAATAATGTTAGTAAAGTGTTTTGATGTTTTGGATAAAGTTATCTAAGTTACAAATCTGATTACATTGTTATATTGATATTTTAGTCAATCGGTAAACTTGACAGTGTAGTTGCAGTTTTTGTTATAGTGTTTAAACCAGTTAATTCAATGATTCGTTTATGAGTTGGGATTAAGTTTGGTGAAAGTTTTATTTGTTTTCTATCTACTGATTCATTCCCCCCCCCCCTCTCAATAGTTGATTGGATCATTATTGATTCATCATATCATCAATTGGTATCAGAGCATTTCAAGTCCTCTTGTGTTTAAGCCTAATAGCTTGAGGTAAAGATCTAGAAGAACATGATGAAGAAAAGAGGTCCAAAATTAAATAGGGAAAACTATAAAATCTGGAGTGATAGGATGAATATCTATATCAAGAGCTTAGGAAGTCAATATTGGGAACATGTTGTTACTAAATATTACTTGCCTAGTGGGATTTTGTCAAATGATCAAATGAAGGAGCAACAAGAGAATAATCAAGCATTGGAGGCCATTATCAGTTCCTTGTCTGATTCAGAGTATGTCGATGTCCATGGTTTGGAGACTTCTTTTGAAGTGTGGAAGAAACTTGAGGATATCTATAGTGGTGATGAGCATGTGAAAATTGCCAAAGAAGAGAGTCCGAGAGGTAAATTTGATGACATGTGGATGGCTAAAGGTGATAATATTCAATAGTATGGTTAGAGGATCAAGGAGATAGTCGGTGAGATCAAAAGTGTTGGTGGTACAGTGGAGGATACCATAGTGGTTAGCAAGGTGTTGCAATCAAAAGTGTTGGTGTTACAGTCATGAGTCCAGATCCAATAAAGAAGTTGATGATGAAGACAGTCTGATTGAGCTTGAAGCATTGTTCGGCAAGTGGTTACCCAGAGGTACCGGTAAGTAAAGAGGTAAATTACCATTGAAGTGTTTTGCATGTAACCGGTTTGGACAAATTGCAACTAACTATCCAAATGGAGAAAATGAGCAAAAATGTGAGAAGTATAAGAAGTACAAAGGCAAATGTAAAAGAGATTGCCTCATTGCAGTAGATGGAGCAATCACAGATGAGGAGTTTGAAGAAGATGCAAATGAGGACATTGTCTTTGTTGCTATTAAAGAAGAGATATCAAATTAGAAGGCATTAGTCTCTTGCATGGATAGTTCTAATGATTGGATTATAGACAGTGGTTGTTCACACCACATGACTGGTGACCGGAGTAAGTTTCTTACTTTGAAGGAATTTGATGGAGGTGTTGTGAGATTTGGAAATGATTCCCCATATATGGTAAAAGGAAAATGAACCATCTCTTTGAATGGAAAGAGCAGTGCATATGATGTCTACTGGGTTGAAGGATTGAAACACAATCTTTTGAGTGTTGCTCAACTCAATGACAAAGGTTATCCACTCAAATTCAAGAATGGAATGTGCAAAATCTATGGAAGCAAAGGTGAACTGATTGCAACCGGCAAGCAGACAAAAGGTAACTTGTTTCACCTAAATTCTAAAGTCAATAGTTTCTTAATTGCAAAAGTAGATGATAGTTGGCTTTGGCATCAAATATTTTGTCATGTAAATTTTGATAACATTGTAAAAGTTAGCAAGTCCAAATCGGTAAGAGGTTTTCCATAGTTGCACAAACCGGTTAATGCTCTATGTAAGGAATGTTAGTTAGGAAATATGGCATCCTCAACTTTCAAAGGCAAATCTTTCTCAGCAAAAATTTGCTAGATTTGGTTCATACAGACCTCTGTAGACCGATAAGGACTAAAAGTATTCAAGGTGATCGTTATTTTATGATCTTCACTGATGATTTCTCAAGAATGATGTGGGTCACATTATTGAAGGATAAAACATAAGCCTTTAGCAAGTTTAAGGCATTCAAAGCCTTATTTGAAAAAGAAAGTGGAAGAAAGATTAAGTGCTTAAGAACTAATCAAGGTGGTGAATTTACTTATGAGGAATTCACTATTCTGTGAAGACAATGGAATTAAGAGGCAACTTTCTAAACCTAGGAAACCACAACAAAATGGTATTGTAGAGAGGAACAACCAGTCAGTTGTTGAAGCTTCTAGGACTATGCTAATACAAGGAGGTGTAGCTAAGACATTCTGGAGAGAAGATGTCAGCATAACTGTCTACACTATGAACCAGATACTGGTTAAAAGAGGTAAGGATACAAATCCTTATGAATACTGGTATGGTAGATCACCTAATGTCAGTTACTTTAAGATTTTTGGTAGTAGATGTTTTATCAAGAGAGGTGACTATGTTGGTAAGTTTGATGCTAAGAGTGATGAAGGCATATTTCTTGGTTACTCCACCAAGAGAAAAGCCTACAAATGTTATAACAACCAGACAAAGAAGATCATTGAAAGTGCTAATGTCTGAGTGGATGAGTTTCCTGAAGATTTAGGAGAAATAAGTAAGGAGGAAGATGAACCTTACATTCTAATTTTGGAACCAGAATCGGTAAAACTAGAAGTTGGTGAAATGAATACTACAACACCAGTTCAACCGGAATAGGTAGATTCTGCAGAGGATGAAGAAAGTGAAAAATAAGAAGAACCTGAAGACCATGGTCATGCTATTTCAAGGTATGTTAGACTCAATTATAATCCTGATCAGATTATTGGAGATAAAGATGCTGGTGTGTTAACCAAAAGAAGAATAAGAGAGAATTTTTGTATGATCTCCACCATTGAGCCTAGAACAACAAAGGAAGTTTTTGGAGATGATCATTGGATCAGGGCTATGGAAGAAGAACTTGACTAGATTGAGAAGAACAATACTTGGTCATTGGTACCCAGACCGGTGAACAAAAATGTAATAGGTGCAAAATGGGTGTTCAAGAATAAATTGAATGAAGATGAAGTAGTAATCAGAAATAAAGCCAGACTGGCATGCAAAGGTTATGCACAAGAAGAAGGTGAAGACTATGGTGAGACATTTGCACCAGTAGAAAGATTAGAAGGTGTTAGGAATCTACTTGCATTTTCAACATATAGAGGATTCAAGGTATATCAGATGGATGTGAAGTCAACATTTCTAAATGGAATATTGAAAGAGGAAGTCTACATTGAACAACCAGATGGTTATGCTTTGACTAAAGGAAAGGATATGGTGTGCAAAACACACAAGGAACTATATGGACTAAAGCAAGCACCAAGAGCATGGTATGAAAGACTACATTCTCACTTGGTGAAAATAGGTTGTTAGAGAACTAGTTAAGACAACAATATATATCTCAAGACTGAAGGAGATAAGATACTGGTTAGTGAGGTATTTGTGGATGATATTATTTTTGGAGGCAATGATGACATGTGTGATGACTTTGCTAATGAGATGAAAAGTGAATTTGAAATGTCTCTAGTAGGAGAGATAAAATTCTTTATAGGTTTGCAAATTCAACAGATGAAGAATGATATTTTTATCACATAGTCCAAATATGTGAAAGATGTATTGAAGACTTTTGGAATGGAAGATTGTAAACCAGTTGGGACACCAATGGTTACAGGTTGTAAATTGTCTAAGGAGAACGATTCTACATCAGTTGATGAAAAGGAGTATAGGTCTATGATAGGGAAACTACTTTATGTTGTTCACAACAGATCGAATATTGCTCATGCAGTTGGATTAGTTGCCAAATTTCAGAAGAACCCTAAAGAGACACACACGGTAGCAACTAAAAGAATATTCAGATATTTGAAAGGCACAATTAATTATGGATTATGGTATCCATATGCAAGAGACTTTGATTTGAAAGTCTATACAGATGCAGACTGGGCAGGAAATGATGATAGGAAGAGTACAACCAAAGAAGCTTTCTTTCTTGGAGGAAGGCTAGTATCTTGGAGCAGCAAGAAGTAAAGTTTCCTATCAAAATCAACTATTGAAGTTGAATATGTTGCAGTATATATGAAATGCACTTAGACACTCTAGATGAAACACATTCTGGAAGGTTTCAAGTTAAAGATTATAGAATCGGTAAAGATTTTTTGTGATAACACCAGTGCAATAAACATTTCAAAGAACCTTGTGTTGCATGATAAAACCAAGCATATTGAGTTAAAGTGCCATTTCTTGAGTGAGAAAGTGCAGAGTAAATATGTGTCACTGGAGCATGTGTCTTCTAAACAACAATTTGTAGATATCTTTACTAAACCTCTATCTAAGGTGACATTTGAGTATCTTAGAGGTAAGCTAAGGGTTGTACCCCTACATGAAGTTCATTGAGCAGATGTGGAAGACATCAATCCCATAGCTTATTGAAAATCTTGAAGAAGGATTGGTGTTGAGTGGAGCTACTCATAGGGGGAGCAGCTAGTTGCAGAATAGTGAACTATGTCATTGTATGTTTTACTTTCACTTTGGCATTGTTGTCAAAGGGGGAGAAGAACTGAATGATTGAAAGAGGAGAAGAATTGTAGCTAGTTACCAGCTGAAGACATGAAGATACAGTTGAACCAGGATTCCTATACCTGTGTATGTGCATTACTCTCGATCATCACAATTACGTGGTATTGATATTTGTATTTTCATCAATGTCGAAGGGGGAGATTGTTGGCATTGCGTGAAGATTGCATTAATGAAATATAGTTTTGTCATTGATGTCAATAGTAACCAGTAATGGAGTTGTATTACAACTAGTAGTGATGTAGTAATGCAACCGGTAGTGAAGCAGTGTTGGAAATTGATATTGTTATTCAAGGAGAGTGATCAACTGGTAACCCTAACCTGTTGATATGTTAAACCCTAACCGATGGAGCTTGGAGAATCGGTTATGATGTTCTATGATCAAATGGTAATTAGAGATGATGATGCCACGTATGTATGTTGCACGTGATGAGTTTCAAAGTGATTTTAGCATGTGAAGATAACTATTTATCTTGGGAATGAGCAAGTGCATAATATGAAGTGGAAACTGCGTGATGAGTTATAGGATTCGAAGAGTGGTGATCTAGGAGCGATTAAAGTTGTCTAGAACAATGTGTAAATGATTACTATATAATCCAACAGTCATGTTTGAACCAATATGTTTGTAATCTCTATGAGATCTTAGGTTTTGTGATGTATTACCGACCTATTGTATTTTCTTATAAGGTCGATGAGTTGTTTTGTAACATTGTTGGCAATTTTGGTTATGTGTGGTAGTCTGATTGTTGCCAAATCAGAAGGAGTATCTATAGAATGTTGTCAAAGTAGATAGGAGCATAAGTGGATTTGATCAAGCAGAGCAGTGCTATTACCAGATCAACAAGACCCTGTTGTTCTCTAACAATTACAATAGTTAAATCCCCTAATCGGGTAAGCTTTAATAGGCTTGGTGCTATCTAAATCCTCTAACCAGGTGATCCATTAGCTTGGATTTGAAATCCTCTACTAAGGTTACTCCTAACATGGTATTGCTCTTAACAGGGTATTTTAGTCAATCCCTTAACTGGGTTGTCCTTAACCGGATCTGTTCTTAACGAGACATTTTTGTAAAGCTTCTAACAAGGCTTGGCTCCTAACAAGGCAAACTTTAGAAGAGTTTAGAATACTTGTGGGTATTCATCCCCTGCATGGATTTTCCCATTTAGGTTCCCACATCAAAAATCATTGTTTCAAGTGGTGAATGATTTTGTGTATGTTTTGATATGGTTAATATGTTTAACTAGTAAAACTACTAAGACATGTTTAGATGACCGAAAGTGATATGAAATGAGCTATTACTAATGTTAGTAAATGTTTTTTATGTTTTGGATAAAGGTATCTAAGTTACATATCTGATTACACTGTTCTATTGATATTTTAGTCAATTAGTAAACTTGACAGTGCACTTGCAGTTTTTGTTACAGTGTTTAAACTGGTTAGTTTAGTGATTGGTTTATGAGTTGGGATTAAGTTTGGTGAATTTGTTTCCAAATAAAAATCTTGGTGTTATGGTTGTGTGGTTGATTGATTTATGTTTTTGCACTTTACTTTCATTCTTATGCATTGGAGTTGAAGAAAAATCAACTTTGCAACTCCCAAAGATCACCCACATGCAAACCTGTCACAGAACGAGAGAAGCAAAAAAACTATGGAGGCCAGAATTCAGAGATCCAGAAAAAAGGAGTCATATTGATTGTGCAACAAGAATGCAATTTAATAATCACAGTTGTTATAAAAATACAAAGAGAGAATCCTTATAAGAGGATACTTGAAACCCTAAAGGTGAAAACCCTAAAGAATTATAAGATTGCTAAGTTTAGCTTAAGCATAGAGTATAATAGACTAATAATTAAATAAATAATTATTAGCTAATAAAAGATTACTCTAACACCCCCCCTTAAGATGAACTTAGGAAGTAGATAAAAAACAACTACCCTGTGGGAACAAAACTCCTCTCCAAGAAGAGATGAAAGCTCAAGTGAAGGACTAAGAAGCCTCCAAACAAGAGTGTTCCAGAAGATAGGAACAAAAAGAAGAGATTGAAGAACACCACTTAAGCATGAAATAGCTGTAAACATTGTCAAAGAGTAACTGTTGATCTGAAGAACCTCCATTGAAATAGAACATGACCAGGTAGAGAAGATTGTAATCTACATGAGTGCCCTCAAATGACACTACTCGAATCAGATGGCAAACACAGACAAACAACTGAACTCAAAGATACAGATGACATGAAACACAAAAAGTCTAAAGAGATGATCAATCAAACCAAGGAAGCATTAGAACAATAGGACAAACCTCCCCATAATGTTGAAAAGGGAGAGGGATAGGTACATTGAAAGGAACGACCAACAAGAACTGCATGACGAAGAACCAGGTATAGCGAAGGTGCAGAGAAAGTACATAGTGTCATGGAAGGAACACTCACTTGACACACATCATGAAGCTAATGTCATGGAAGGAACACTCACTTGACAAAGGTAGATGGCAAACAAAAGTCAAACATCAACCCCTCATGGCATTTTATAAGTAGTGCATGTACAATAAGGCACAAGACGTGCAAGATCCCAAGTATACAATGCATAGTGGCACTTTATCTCAGTGTGTTTGTATAAATAAAATGCTACAATGATCATAAGAGACAAAAGACTTGAAACAGAAAGAACAGCCAAAGATGAGACATATTACTCAAAGCAAGAGATCCCAGGACCTGAAATATTCAAGATATTCGCCAAAGTGCTGAAAAGCAAAAAACTGAATAAAATATACCTAGTGTAGAATCTGGAAAGAAAACTCATATGAATGGAAATAACACAGAACAATCTTTCCAACAATATAAAGTTTTCAAAAAATGGAGTTCAAATGCTCAAGTGATGTCTCCCGGAGTGCAAAAAGGAACCTCTAACTTCGACAGCAAAAAATTCCATAAAAAAAGAAAAATCAAATGTTCAAACCTCTAGATCTAGATAGAGCTTGGAAAGAGATTTCCGATGATATAAGATTTTTGAAAAAGCGCCTCCGTATGACCAAGTTACAGCCAAAAAAAAAAAAACCCCTCTTTTAGGGTATAAAGAGGGTTTTAAAAAATAGAATTAATTTTTTTTTTTGACAATTTTTTTTTGACGCATTTACAAGTACAACCGTATGGATTTTTGTGCCTCGAAAAACATGCCAATAAAAAATCATGCCCCAGATGCCCTATCATCAAAAATAGGCAAATTATATATCAAAATTCATGGAATCAACCTTCTGAATCCAACTATGAGGTCCTTTTGGCACCAAAATGTACCAAAAATTTAGCTACCCCAGAAATGAAAAAAAGCAATTGCACAAATCCCTGAATACACAAATCTGAAGAACAAGGCCCAAAATCTCACATGAAGAGAACAAGGGCATGTAGATCTAAAGCTCTGATACCATATAAAATTTTATCTAAACCTGCGCAATACAACAAGATCTAGCTAGAAAGAAAGAAGTAAATTTGCAGAATAGAGAAAAAAAAAATGTAAGTAAAACTATCTCATTGATTGATTTACAAACGAATTACAAAATATATAGAGCGTCCATTAAAACAAAAAAGGAGGGAAATAAAGAGTAAAACTAAAAAAATAGAGATATTCCTTAGTTAGCTTAACAACTAAGCAAAAAATAGTTTTATCCAACTCATAGGATTAAAACAAAAATCCACAATAATAATACCATAAATTATGGAGGAAAAGTTGATTTGTGTGTATTAACACCCCCCTTAAGTCTAACTAAGGAGACAAAAGCCTAAGGAAAGGAAAGAGGAAAGAGGAAAGAGGGAAAACCCAGTGGGAACAAAACCACCCCTCAAAATTACAAGAGATGCAACTATGTGAAGTGCATAAGAACGCCCTTTAGGATACAAGAAAAATGTGCAAAACTGTCTGCCATAGTGTTGAATGAAGAACCTCCTCAAAATCCAAGATGCTGATCAAGATCAATAATCTGTTTGAGTGCCCCCGATGACACTACTTGACAAAACATCTATTTGTCAAAGATAAAAAAGACAACAATCTGCATGAGTGACTCTAATGACACTACTCGAACAATAATCAAATGGCAAACAAAGGCAAAACATCTAATATTCGAAGATGCGGGTGGCACATGAATCTGCACGAGTGACCCGAACAATACTACTCAACCATGCAAGAAGATGCTGCTAGTCAAAAATACAGATGCCAATAGTCTAAAGAATTGATAAAACTCAGAAACAAAACCTTCTGAATCCAACTGTGAGGTCCTTTTGGCACCAAAAAGTACCAAAAAATCAGCTACCCCCAGAAATGGAAAAAAACAACTGCACAAACCCCCGAATATATAGATCTGAAGAACAAGGCCCAAAATATCTCATGAAGAGAACAAGGGCATGTAGATCTGGAGCTCTGATACCATATTGGAGTTGAAGAAAAATCAACTCTACAGCTCCCAAAGATCACCTGCATTGAAACCTCTCACAGAAAGAGAGAAGCAAAAAAACTATGGAGGCCAGAATTCAGATATCCAGAAAAAAGGAGTCATATTGATTGTGCAACAAGAATGCAATTCAATAATTACAGTTGTTATGAAAATACAAAGAGAGAATCCTTATAAGAGGATACTCAAAACCCTAAAGAATTATAAGATTCCTAAGTTTAGCTTAAGCATAGAGTATAATAGAATAATAATTAAATAAATAATTATTAGCTAATAAAAGATTTCTCTAACATTATGCATATGGTGGTTTAAGAATCAACTTAATAAGTTTGGAAATTATAAAACACGGATTCACCCCCCCTCTCAGTGTTCACTGATTGCAACATAGCTAAAATGTTTAGGCGCTTTGGAGAGAAATGGAGTTCACCATCACATTCATATGACCCAAAAACCATAAGATCTCTTGTTCATTGGTCAAAATCAAAGATTGAAGAATTCTTTGCAAAAACATTTAGAAAGTTTTCATTTTGGGAAAGTTTACATTTTTGGTAGGTTTCTATTTTTGGAAATTTATTTTTTCAAAAACTTTCTATTTTGGAAACTTACCATTTTTCAAAAAGTTGTTGTTTTTTCAAAACAAAACCATTTTTGGTAACCCTTCATGCCTTCCTAACCATTAAAACCAGCAATTGGTTTCTAGATATCGTTGGAAAGTTGATTCCAGTGCCTATCTGATTCTGCAAGTGGTTTTATCAGATTCTATACTAATTTTTTGTACCAGACCTTCAAAGACAAATTTCAATTTCGTACTTTTGATGCCATAACTTGAGCAAATGGGCTATGTTTTTTTTACTTCTACATATCATCAAAAGGATACCAAATTCCTCTATTCAAATATGTTGTTAATTTTTCTACCTTTTTTTCTAGGTAACTTTTATTCGGTATTTTGTGTTTTTCACCTCATGGCTAATTACTTGGTCATTTGGGCTCCTGGAATCTTTTTTTTGGCATTGCATGGCTTCTCTTGGATTGTCCTACATGTATCTTGAGCACTTTTACCTGTATGGGAATTTTGAGCATCCTTTTTAAGCACTTATTTTCTTGTAGACACACTAAGATAAAGTGCCATTCTTGTGTATTTTTTTGAATATTTTGCATATTTTGTTGACATGTCTTATTTTGTACATTCATTGTATTATAAAGTGACATGGGGGGTTGTGTAGTGACTTTTGTTTTTCCATCACAACTTTGTCTGGTGAGTGTCCCTCCACAATGACATTGAATCTTAGAGATTCTTGTCCCATGCGTGTGTGCCTTGGTTCCATACCCCTTTTCACTTGTAGGTAATTTCTTTTGCACATTTAGATTCTCATTCATGCACTTAATGATGACATAGTTTTGGTGCATCTATCAAGCCTCTCCCTAGGGAAAACTTTAAGAAACCCCCCCTTGGACAAGGTGTAAAAACCTAGCGAAAGTTGTATAATTCTCGAGGAAAATTTTAATTTTACTGGCGAATTTTTGTGGTTTACGGAGAAAAAATAATAATCTCCATTAGCGAATTAGCCGTGATTTCTCAAAGTTTGTGAAAAATCCTAGCGAATTGTAATGTTTTTAAAACCAAAAAAATATTTGCATGGGTGAATTGTAATGTTTTTAAAACCAGAAAAATATTTGCATTGGCGATTTCAAGCTATTTTCAAACCATTAAAAAAAATTATTGGTGATTTCAACCTATTTTCAAACCATAAAAATAAAATATTGGCAATTTCAAGCAATTTTCAAACCATAAAAAAAATATATTGGTGATTTCAAGATATTAAGTCATTAAAACATGTGGCAAAACTTTTACAGAACCTAGCAAACAAGTCCACGTGTCAATTCCCATCTTTAGTCGCACACTCGCAACCGGTTATAACAATTTGGAAAGTAACCAACGAGTTACTAACAATGCTACCAAATCCTCTTAATCGCAAGCTCGCAACCCCTTTTATGAATCCTCAAAGAATTGCATGAGTGAGCGACAACCGTTGATCTTCATCAAGCCCTTCAGTCGCAACCTCACAACAACATTTGTAATATTCTTTCTTTACTTGCGAGTTGGCAACCACTACAAATCTAACAAAACAACTTATTTCATCGCAAGCTCGCAACTCAAAACTTAACTTGACTTAAACCCTTGCGATCCCATGACAACAAGACACTTAACCGCCATCGCATGCTCACAACACTTTTTGACTTAAGACTTACAAACCCGCGAGCATGCGATGACCACAAAATCAGACCAAAACTTACCTGTCGCCAGATCGCAACATAAAATGCTAAACAACTTCAAAACCTGCAAGCAAGTGACGAACCAACTAAGTTGCGATACCAACCACATCTCATGATCGCAAATTAAAATGACTTAACCGCGAATACCTCGTGACCTTGTGATAACATAAAATCACACCCAGTTGCAACCTCGCAACATAAAATGGTCAAGTGCAAAACATCTTGCGAGGTAGCGACAACTAAAATCTCCCAGTACTTGCAAGCTCGCGACTTAAACTGACTTGATGATAAAGGACCCGCGAGCTAGTGATAACCATAAAATCTCAAAACTATTTATCTCTTGACTGCAGTGACCCAACGAGTACCAACAAAAATTGATGTTTTATGTTAATTAGTATTACCTTCATAAGCAGACATGAGTAGTGGCACACAGACCATTAATGACTTACTCGCTAACCCTCGTGGCTATAATGCATGAAATCAAACCAATTCAAGACCTCGCGACCAAAGTAATTTCATTAACAATCTCCAGCTCGCCAACATAAAATGCTAACACCCAAAAAACTAGAGACCTCGCGATTTAAACCCAAACCAACACTCGCTAACTCGCCACTTAAATTGTTAAACATTAAATTTATCTGCAAGTTAGAGATGAAACATTAAACATGTCTCATTGTCTGACCAACCATTTGACCACACTTGACGTTGACATGGACAAATAAAGAGAGGACAACTCAGATTTTCAACACATGACAACTTCAGTTTACTAGCCAACTAAGACAAAAAAGAAACACAAAACCCTAATCGCGATGGACATCATGTTAAGCATTTAATGTAGAATAGTAGAAAGGTTCTAACAGTTGTGCAATATGAATAAGTTTATGGATCTTGTGACACAAATTGTTGTATTTCATGTTCAACATAATGTGGAACCAATTTACTAATAATTCAATTGTTTACTAATAATTCAAAAAATAAATTCTAATTGTTTACTAATAATTCAAATTCACAATTAAAAATATGAAATAAGTATCCATTCTGATTGACAAATTCAAGGAATACAATATCAAAAATCATCAATGACAACTATAGTATTGCAAATTATAATATGACTCAAGAACTGTAGTATAAATACCTATAAACTAACTGCTAATTCACTTCAATGACTCAGTCTGAGGCTTCTATATCCCAAATGGACTCAAGATCCGAAAACTGACTAGTACTAACAGGTTCATCTTCATTCTCAATCGGATATTCAGGATTGCAGGATTGTAACTCTGGCCCTCTACCCTACAATGAACTTTGATGTTCCAACTCAAATTGTGGAATGTGAATCGAGAGCTCCCAAATTTACTAATCAGACACAGAAAAATTGTAAGAAAGAGTGTATTTATATCAATCCATGATTGCATTTTTGGCAAATTGTGCGGGCATTTCAAAATGCATCTTGATTTAAGTAGGGCGAAATGGGTCCTCAGATGCTTATAATGTTTTAATTGATAGTGGAAAATTTATTATTTGGTCGATGTGTGTAATGAACATTTAACTTACCATTGGCGAATTAGGTCTTGGGTATGTGGTTGTTTTACTATTTCTGGCGAATAACGAAGGTGATCTAATACCCATGTCAAAGTGATTCCAGGTGAATATTATGGCCATGCACTTCAAACGGTGTGTGGTCAATGGCAAAGCCAGAATACAGTGTACCGTTAACCCCAAAATTCCTGGCAATTTGACCACTATGTTGCCCCAGACTATTTGCCATTTCCTCAAAAAAAAAAACGCAGAATTCGCCAATTGGCGGAGATTCGCCTCTAAAAAACTCTCTACCTCTCCCTTGTCAACATTACAATGGGTTTCTATTGTTGGTGTTGTATATGGTGAAAATGGATAACAACAATAACGATATTGAAAGGCTAAATAGATTCAACCACAAAACCCTAGCCTAACAACAACAAGGATCCACCATAACATATGAAGATTACCTCAGACAATGAAAATCAAACAAAATCACAAAGATTATACCATCACATGTCCAATAGGGTTTGGATCTCCATTCTTCCTATCTCCATTGATCTTGCTTGATATATTTGCTCTCAGATTTTATGTGCACAAGAGCTCAACAAAGAACGGAATGTGGTTGCAAGTAGGATCGCATATGCAAAGTAGTCAATTGATCAAGTAGTTAGAATGATTGATTAGGGTTTGATAATGAAGGAAGCATCTCCTTATATAGAAGACACTATATGAAATGGAGGGATAAGATTGAGAGGTGTAAAAGGAGGTCGGCTATGATTAGAGGGTAGGTAAAAGAAATAATAAAATAATGAAAGGGGTAGGTAGTGTATGAATTAAGAGATGAATGACATGTGTCATGGGTAGAAAAGGTTAATGAATTAATTAAATAAATAAAGATTTATTTAATTAATAGAAGAAGTGGGATAATTAAATAAATAAGATATTTATTTAATTTAGGAAAAGGATAATTTAAATAAATAAATGTATTTATTTAAATGAGAACTAAGGCTAGAAGAGGATAAATGAATTAATTAAATAAATAAAGATTTATTTAATTAATAGAAGAATTAAGCTTAGATATTTAATTAGACTGGACAATTTTGGGTGTCTACATTTTGCCCCTCTTTGAGACAATGTGGCTTGTCGTGTTGTTTCAAAGAAGATAAGATGAACTGATACAAATTTGCCCCAAGATGGGAATGATATGCCCCCTTGAGAGATTGGATGAAAATGTGTGAAAAGACCACAGACAATCTCTCGATAAGAAAGAGAGGCTAGAATGGACTGACCGGATAAAGTGACAAAGTCACGGGATAACAAAGACTGACACAGGAGACTAGGGCTAGGGTAGTCTATAAGATAGACCACGAGGGGAAAACATCCTCATTGTCATCCACACATCCAAGAGATCAGAGTGCAAAGCAAGATAGAGCAGTAGCAGTCAGCAGCGATGGCAATGTCTCACAGATTCGATCACATTCGCTGATTTCAGAGGCCAGCAGAGGCAGGAGAGCCAGTAAGTACCACAAAACCTCCTTGTACTTTGATGCATTTATTGTTGTCATTAATGCATGCTAGGTAATGTAATAAATGTGCATTTATGTCAGGAAAGTGCGTTTGTGTCCAAAAATGTGAATTTGTGTCTTCTAGGTCAAATCGACAGTTATGTGATAAACATACGTTGTTGATTGGATAAGCTGCTGAGAGGATACACTCAAGCAGGTCCTCTAGGGAAGACTAGGATAACAAATAGGGCTAGGATTGACAATTCTGTGATAGAACATACGTTGCCAATTGGGAAACTTCTCAAGAGGATTCACTCAAGCAGAGGCCCTAGGATAGGATAGATCAAGGCACTTTGTGATGAACAGTGAGTACCAAGATATAGTACTTTGTGATGAACAGGGAGTACTAAAATATGAGCAGCACTTTGTGATGAATAGTGAGTGCAAATGTGAGCAGCACTTTGTGATGAACAGGGAGTGCCAAACACGTAGTACTTTGTGATGAACAGGGAATACCACTAGGATTGAGATGATTGATTTGTGTGACTGCAGGAGTATCTACCTATGTTGGAGTCACGGGAGAGATTCCCATCGACTCAGAGGTTGTGACCTAAGTTGACATTCGAGGACAAAGCTGCCATTGAGGGTATGGGCCTGCGATATATTATGTATGTGCCTGAGTTTCGGGCAAACATAGGATTGCTGACTGCACTTGCTGAGAGATGGCACTCTGAGACATGCACATTTCATTTGCCGATGGGTGAGATGATAGTCACCTTGGAGGATGTATATAAGATATTGAGGATACTGATCGATGGGGAGTTAGTTCCTTACAATCGAGATAGAGACAAGGATGCACTGAGATGAGTGTTCTAGGATCCGGGACTGGAGATGAGGGTGGGACACGTGGCATGGGATACCATGACATGGACAGGATTAGCACTACCAATAGTGTTGGCAGGAGTTATTAGTGGGTTCCTCTGTCCGGATAGGGCGACACGAGGGTTGGCTGCAAAGGACACAAGGGCCAGGAGAGATGATCTTGGGGCAGGTTCTTCTAGGGCTCAGACTCTGTCGAGGCCAGCCGACTCTGAGGGATGGAGTTCATCGTAGCCATAAAGGGCTCCCTATGTATCAATTTTGTACCATTTTGTATGATGATGTAGACACCCGCGGGTGATTGTAGCCATATGATTTTGACATCATTGTATTGTGACACTTTATATATATATATATATGAGATGATTCATCTTTGCAGTAGCTATATGCATGTGTACCTATGTGATGAGATGTTCTTATGTGATGCTTATGATATGGATGCAAATATGCATATGATGCAATGCAATATTTTATTTTATTTTTGTTCTTTTATGTTTTATATGTGTATGCATGATGCAAATGTGAATGTATGTAATGCAGATGAATATGATAATGCAAATGTAAATTGTGCTAACAGGTGTTGTGTGCAGGATGTGATGCAGTTGTGATATCTATATGTATGTATGTATGAAATGCTTATATGTGGTAATGAAGGTGCAACTACATGAAATGCAAATGTTTTTGGTGTGTCATTATACTCAGTCATGTGATAGCAGGCTATGTGGACTCGAGAAGGACGATGGAAGTCAGTCAAGAAAGGGGGATGGAAGACAAAAGATATGAAAGTGAAAGAGCTTCTTGTGTGTTATCATCATTGAGCTTTAATATGGCAAGTAGGTTATGACAATCGAGGCATATGTTCGAACCAGAAAGTCATTGTACCTGTTTGCATGGAGATAAGACAGTCACAAACAAGGAATGCCCCAGTTCACACTAGACTCACAGTGTCCTCATATCCTTGGACAAGTCATAGCATTACTAAGAGACAATCCACAGACAGAAAATACAAATAGGTGATGATACCCCATCCTCGCCTTTCTAGTCAAAGACATCCTGGAGATAGAATCTCTAGGCAGAGACATCCCGGAAAAGCTAAAAGACATGTCACCAAAAAAAGATGAAATCAAAAGAAAACCAAGACACGACACCAACATCCATTGTAGTCCTCAAGTTTAGTGTCTCTTGTCACTTGTATAAGTCTTATTTGATTGTGGTCACAATGTTTACTTTCACAAAATGGATAGATAGCATTGAACCATATATTGTCTGAGTCTGTTGAAAGATTTGATTTGTTGAAGCCCATTGTTGTTGCTGTGTCTCATCTGAAACTGACTGAATCCATGAAAGTGATACTTTATTGTGGAGAATATGGGACTTTATTGCGGATCTGTGATGCAAATGTTGCTTTATTGTGGATTGTGCATAGATAGATTGAAGGAAGTTGGAAGAAACTGTACTCCTTGAAACATGTGATGTTCTCAGTTCCACACCCATCACTAGACGTAGGATTTGCCTTAGCCACATATAGGATCTGATTTATTATGGATGGAAAGGGAGGTGAAAAGGGAGATTTATTATGAATGGCTAACCAATCTTGGGTAGATCAATAACAAGCCATGATGGGAATGGGTAAGTTTATTGTGGATGAATTGGTCGTGAGTGTGTGCAAAGTGAAGTGATGAAAGAGAATCCTGAAGGAGGGAGGAGCAATGTCTCTACACATGGCACTAGTGACCCAATTTTCACCATGGTACTTGCCCAGGGCGCCACCGAAGTGGTTTTCACCGTTGGACGAAATTATTTCTCTTTACTTTTTTCAATTTTTCAATGTTTTTTGTGTCACAAGGCGCCTGTTTGCCAGGTTTTCACCAATTAACGATTTTTTTTGTTTTATAATTTTTTTTTTGTATTTTTGAATTTTTTTTATTTTTTTGTATTTTTTGAATTAGGATACTCTGAAGAGCTATGTGTAAAACCTGCGAAGGTGCATGTTGTTGATAGGATCCTCCAAAGGTTCACCCTCTGTAGTTGAGAGCTGATATGCACTAGATCCATATGCTGCTGTAATGATGTAAGGACCAAGCCAATTTGGTTCGAACTTGCCCTTCTTCTCTCTGTCTTGCTGATTTTTAGGGTTTTCTTTGAGAACTAAGTCACCCACCTTGAATGTGTGAGGCTTTATCTTATGATTGTAGTTGCGTCATTCCTTGACTGAATGATGTGTAGCTTGAGTGTATGTCTTCCTTGATGAAGGAACTGTGATAGAATTACTAGTGTGTGGACTACATAGGCCCGTATGCGTGTCACCTGAAGAAGTTTGGGCATCCCTAATAACAAAGTCCCTTGAGGAAGTTCCATTAAAGATCCATGATGTATCGCCAGAAGGTAAAGGATGTGTGGAACAAGTGGATGAGGAATGAAGGTTTATGATTGCAAAAAGAAGTGAAAGTATGATAGCATGATGGAGACTTAGGATCAACAAGTATGCTTTTTGACTTAGAATTGTAGAACTTTTGCCCCCAGTTATTTTGGTATTAGTGGAGATCAACTCTTGCTCTTTTTGCTTCATAGGATTTTTATCCTTGACTTTGATCTTTGTGGAGTCCGGTAGCTTTTGATTTTGATTTGGACTAAAGGACTTTTCTTTATTATTGACTTTTAGATTTTTCCTTTCAAAGCTTGATTTTTGATCCCCAATGAGTAAGGGCTTTTGTAATTCTTGTTGATCCAAGTCTGGAAGTGGAGTGGAAATGGAATGAGTGGATGATATGGTAAGGATATATGAGTTATCAAGAGGGATGGAGATATGCTCAATAGATTCTTCACTAGAACCACTCTTAGGACTATTGATATCAAGAGTTGCTTGCACCACTGGAGGAGATTTGCATTCAGACTCCGTAGCCACAACACTAGGTGGTTCACACCCAATTCCTTGTAAATTGTTTATAGATTATTCTTGTCGATTGAATGTCTTAGGAGATAGTGGGAGTTGGTCAACATGAAATATATACTCACCACATCCTAGGTCTTTAACCTTGAATTTTTCTTTGAGCTCTGTTTGTTTTGATGTAGAAGCTTTCAATGATTCTGGATCCACATATGCTGAAGATGGAACAGCTTCTTGATTAGCTGGAATTGTTATTTCTGATCTAGGTCATAGATTGTTGTAATATATGAATGGATTTGGGTCAGCATTAACTATTATTTCAACTCCATTGTGACAAAACTTAATGCATTGGTGATATGTAGACGGGACTGCCCTCATTTCATGAATCCAAGGACATCCTAGCAATATGTTGTATGTGAGATCTAGGTCTAGGACTTGACAAACCACATCCTTTGTAATTGGCCCAACTTTGAGAGGTAAGGTGACTGTGCCCTTGGATGAACGCTCTTCATCATCATATGCTTTGATAGTAATTTTGTTTATAGAATTCACAGCTTTGTCGGAATATCCCAATTGTTTAATAGTGGTCAATGTACAAATGTTTAGACCTTCTCCTCCATCTATCAGGACTCGTTTGATTCTATGTTTGTGTATGAAGGCTTCAATGTGTAATGGTGCATTATGTGGTTGACTTATGGAGGCATCGTTGGCTTCTGTGAATGTAAGCGAGTGTGGAATGGAAAGGTATCCCACCATGGCTTGAAACTAGTCCACGTTTAGATCAGTAGGAATGACAGTGTCTCTCAAGACTTTGTCAAGAATAGCTTTATGTGCGGGGGCTATGCGTAAGAGCTCAAGGATGGAGATGAGTGCAGATGTTTTCCCTAACTGTTCTACAAGGTCATACTCAGGCTTGGTTGATGAAGAAGCGGTATTTTTAGCTGGAGCACCTTGCAAAGTGAATTTACCTCGACGGGTTGTAACATGACATTCAGAGGTAGGTTCAGAAGAAGATCCAACGCCTTTCAGAATGATCTTGGGTCTCTGGGTAGAATTCTCAGGGGTTTTGTCCTTGATGATAATGGTAGAGACATAATTGTTCATCGAGATGTGATTGATGGTTGAATCATAGTTATAATATGCTCTGGTATAGTTGGTCTAGTCATCTGTGGCTGCAACTTTTCCCTTGTCATGCTTTGGGAATGGTTCCTTAAACATTTAATGTTCTCTATTGGATGAGTGTCCTTCAATCTCAATGTCACCTCTATCAATGAGATCTTGTATGATGTTCCTCAGTCGATGGCAATTTCTTGTCTTGTGGCCCTTGCTTTTATGAAATTCACAATACTCATCATCATTCCACCAATTTGGTTTGACCTTTGGCTCATATGGAGGTAGATCTGGAATTGTTATTATCTTGTTTGCCACTAGTTTCTTGAAAACTAATTCTAGTGGTTCTCCCAATGGGGTGTACTCCCTTCGTGACTTTGTTTGAGTATTCACTTGATTGTTTGTAGAGCTTGATCCAGAAAAAAATGATTTTAGGTCGCACTGTATTGGCATCAACAACACCATCATTGACTGTGTTCTTGTTTTTGTTCCAAAATCTTGACTGTGTTCTTGTTTTTGTTCAATTAGGACCTTCTCTATTGCTAAGCCTTTTTCAATGATGTCCTTGAAGGTGGACAAACAAGCTTTCCTTAGATCATAGCCAATGTCTTTGTTAACATTATGGGTGAACATTTCTACCATTTGTTTTTGTGGAATTTCACAAGAGCATCTGCTGGCTAGATTTCTCCATCTTTGTAAGAATGATGCAAAAGATTCTCCCTCTTTTTGCTTGGTGTTGCACAAAGTAGTGATTGATATGTTTGTCTCTATGTTGTAGGTGAAATGTTGGATAAATGCCTCTACTAGATCACCCCATGACTTAATACCAGGTGGGAGTTGGGAGAACCATTCCATAGCTTGATCACCTAAGCTTTGTGGGAATAATCTCATCAAATATGTCTCTTCTGCTGCTACCTCAATGCAAGCTGTGAAAAATTGTCTTATGTGTGCCTTAGGATCCCCTTTTCCTCTATACTTATCAAATTTAGGCATCACAAAGTGTGTAGGAAAAGGAGGCATTGGAATGCTCTTGTCAAATGGATAAGGACATATGTCTCTCATTGTGTATGTTGGCTTTGGTGTATTTATGTCCTCCATTTTCTTTTGTAAGTCCTTGATTTGTTGCTCCAAATTGCTCTTAGGTGGAGATCGACTTCTTGGACCATACCCCATGCTTGAGGCACCAATTGGAGGAGGAGCATGTTGCATATATGGATGATATTGATCATATACATGTTCATATGGAGGAGGTCTATAGTGATGCTACGTATATGGACCACTTGGTATAGATTCATGTTGACGAACACAATATCTATTTTGTCCATGTATACCATACTCTACAGGCATGTCATGTTCTAATGTGTTGCCCCCAAATTTGACACGGGGTTTCCTTGTGTCCAAATTTTGAGCATGCCTTTGAATATCCAATTGCTTTGGTGGTTGATCCTTAGCATTGATATGTGATTGAGCATATTTCTCTACATAAGACTTCCATAATGGTCTGCGAAGGTGTGTATCATATGCTTGACCATGTGTATGTGGGACCTCTGGTTTTTGAAACAAAGATGATGGTGATTTAGGTACCATATGTGGTCCTCTATTTCCTCCACTATTAGGCCTCCTTTGATCCATGTTGGGGTGAGTTTGTTGCAAAGGTCTATGTTCCATTATTTGAGACATGTCAAAATCATGAGGTATCTTGGTTCCACTTTGTGCCATCATTTGTAAGAAGTATTGTCTATCCCTCCTCATTATTTCCTCAACCAATCGATTGAAACGGGGATCCATAATGGATTCTTCCACATCTGCTAAATGTACAGAAAAGTTGTCCATATCATCATTGTGTGTATCATTGTTGTTTGTAGTGTCCATGTTCTCAACATTTGGAATGTTTCTATAGGCATCCATGTCAGGTAATGTAGTATGATCATAATTGAAAAAGATATCATTGTCATACTCATAAGAACTCATGTTTGCGGACTCTTGAGCCTCTTTAGTTTCTCTCCTAGATTTTTGAAGACGGGTTTCAACCATGAACTAGGTATTGACCGAGATGTGTGAGACTAGATGAAAATGGAAAAACTATGGAAGACCAAGGGTTGGATGGAATGTAAATGAATCTAAGGTGTACTTGCAATGTCCAAAGTGTAAGACCAAGTATGTATGTAGTAGAGTAGGTGTGACTTCCAAAGAGAGGATAGTTTCTCTTGATGAGGTAAGTTGACCTTGACTCTAAGTAAGACCAAATGAGACCCAAAGGTGATAGACCTTGATGAGGGACCACTTAGCAAAGTGTTGTTGTATGTAGTGTGTTGACAAAGTATAGTGAGGACAAGCAAGTGACCTTTTGACTCAAGTTTAGACAAATGTGAATGTAATGTAAGGTGTAAAGCAATGATGGATTTTGTGAGACCCAAAGACAAGTTGAATGCTAGATGAAAACCTGGAGAAACAACCTAGGAAGCTCAAGAATTCTAAAACTGATTGCTCTTGTTTGCTGGACTGTAAAATTTTTCCAATTTGTGAAGTTGTTGGTTGTGACCAAATCTGAATGTTTGACTATTTTTCGTGACAAGAGGACACAATGTTGATGAGGACTCAATGTTTGCAAGTGTTTAGACTCAAAATGACTCTAAGAAAAGTGTGTTGTTTGATGTAAAAATGTTTTGCATACACTTGAAGAGACAAAAGACACAATGTTTTTCTGTTTGGTCTTGAATGTTTTGAATGTTTAAAATAAGTCAAGCACGATTCTTATGGCTGGGCAAGACAATAGTTGTTGATCCCACATGAGGTTTTACCCCCGAGGCTATGCTATTCAGAGCGGATACTTAGATGCTTGACCTCACTGGCTCCACCCTCGGCACTCACTTCTCGGGTTAGCCAAGCATTAGTCCCCATGAAAACTCCCCGTGGTGAACTTTGTATCTCTACTAAGAACCATATGTGTGTGGGCCGCTACCAGAGGTCTGACCTCCTGCCTCAACAACTAGAAGGATTTTGGCTTCTAAAACAAAAAGGTGCTAGTAAGGGCATCCACTCATGTGGCCATACATGCGACACTTTCAGCTCTGTAAATACAAAAGGCTCCCAGCCGGTAGGGGTTACGCCCTACAACTGATCAAATAAATTTGATCAAACAGGTTTATGGGGAGACATAGTGTCGGTATGAACTAATCAGCACACGTTATCCATAGTTTTCACCATGAATACAGTTGTTTATAGTGGTTCAGAAGAGGTGGGTTTGCCTCACTACCACTTGGGTCATTCTCTTCTCACTAGTAGTCCTAATGACCACACGGGAAGACAGGCCCTCTAAAGATTAAACAAGAGCCTATTGCTCAAGACACAAAAGACAATGATTCAATTTTAGTGCACCAATTGAAGTGTTTGCTAGTCTATGAAAATAAGACACACAATAAAAATCCAAAAACCCTTGCCAAGGACCTGCAACAAAGATTTATTAGTAGTTTGGATTGTTTCAAATGATCACCCCTTCCTGCAAGCACACAAGTTAGGTAAATTTTAGATCCAAAAGACTTTGTGAAATAGGGGCATTCAACAATGCATTTTTTTGACCAATTCAAAGATCTGATTCATCATAAAAAAAAGACCATATGTAAAATTTCAATAGATTTCCATAAATGTAAGAAAATCCAAAAAATTTGCTAATTTGTTCCAAAAATTAATTTTTTATGAAAAATCATAAAAAATTCATATAAAATGCAAAATTGATCCAAAAAATCTAAAATTTTTACTAAAGAGTCTTGATAGTATTCCAAACTAGAACAAAAAATTTTCTACAACAAATCCAAGCAGTTTGTGAGATATGAGTAAAATAATGCAAAACCCTAATTTTCAAAGATCTGGTTTTTGAGGAATGCTTTTGCATCAAATTTAAAATAACAAAGAACAGATCCTATGTATAATATTGAGATATTTCCAGAAATGTAAGAAAATCTAAAAAATTCACTAATTTGCTCTCAAAATTAATTTTTTATGAAAATTCATAAAAAATTCATATAAATTGACAACATGATCCAAAATATTTGAAATTTTTATTGAATTCTTCTAATACTTTTCCTGACCTGCACAAAAAATTTGATGTCAAAATTTAAATTCGTTTGTGAGATCTGATCAAAATAAGGAAAAACCCTAATTTTTAAAGATCCAATTTTTAGGGAAATATTTTGCATCAAAATTAAAATCACAAAGAACAGATCTTGTTTATAATTATGAGAGATTTCCAAAAATGTAAGAAAATACGAAAAAGTCTCTCATTTTCTCTCAAAATTAATTTTTTATGAAAAATCATAAAAAATTCATAGAAAATGAAAATGTGCTCCAAAAATTCTGAATTTTGGATTGAGGGCTCTTGATACTTTTTTCAACTTGCAAAAACAATTTGGTGCAAAATTTCCTAGCTGTTTGTGAGATATGATCAAATCTCTCCAAGATCTTGATTTTGTGTCCAAAACCCTAGTTGCACAAGGTTATTCTCCAAATTGTTTTACAAAATAGCAATATAGGGTTAGAAAAATTTGCAAAAAACACAGATCTAAGAAAAATCCATGTCCCATGGGGCGTACCAAAATGTTTATGGTGAAAATGGATAACAATAATAACGATATTGAAAGGCTAAATGAATTCAACCACAAAACCCTAGCCTAACAACAACAAAGATCCACCATAACATATGAAGATTACCTAAGACAATGCAAATCAAACGAAATCACAAAGATTATACCATCACATGTCCAATAGGGTTTGGATCTCCATTCTTCCTATCTCCATTGATCTTGCTTGATATATTTGCTCTCAGATTTTATGTGCACAAGAGCTCAACAAAGAACAGAATGTGGTTGCAAGTAGGATTGCATATGCCAAGTAGTCAATTGATCAAGTAGTTAGAATGATTGATTAGGGTTTGATAATGAAGGAAGCATCTCCTTATATAGAAGACACTATATGAAATGGAGGGATAAGATTGTGAGGTGTAAAAGGAGGTCGGCTATGATTAAAGGGTAGGTAAAAGAAATAATAAAATAATGAAAGGGGTAGGTAGTGTATGAATTAAGAGATGAATGACATGTGTCATGGGTAGAAAAGGTTAATGAATTAATTAAATAAATAAAGATTTATTTAATTAATAGAAGAAGTGGGATAATTAAATAAATAAGATATTTATTTAATTTAGGAAAAGGATAATTTAAATAAATAAATGTATTTATTTAAATGAGAACTAAGGCTAGAAGAGGATAAATGAATTAATTAAATAAATAAAGATTTATTTAATTAATAGAAGAATTAAGCTTAGATAATTAAATAAATAATATTTATTTATTTAATTAGACTGGACAATTTTGGGTGTCTACAGGTGCTAATGCTTCCTTGATTTTTTGTTGGAGTTAGACACTCTTGCATTGTAGTTTGTGGAGGCAACCTTCCATCTCTTGTTGATCAAAGTTCTTCAGACTATGGACACGTGTATTTTCAACTAGCAATTTATACTTGCATGGTTGAGTAGTGTCATTAGGGTCACTTGTGTAGATTCATCTTCCATCTATATCTTGACTGATAGATGTTTTGCCTTTGTTTACCATTTGATTGTTCGAGTAGTGTTGTTGAGGGCGCTCATGCAAATTGTTGTCTTCTTTATCTTGATCATCATCTTGGTTTCGGAGGAGGTTCTTCATTTAGCACTATAGTAATTATCATTCAATAGTCATCTACAACTTCTTATGCTTCAAGGATGTTCTTCATGTTCCCATTCTTTTGGGACATTATATTTTTGGAGGCTTCTTAGTCCTTCATTGCTTTTGTAGTTCATGTTTGTTCATGTATTGCATCTCTCGCTTTTGGAGAGGGTTTTTTTCCCTCGTGATTTTTCTCTTTATCTCTACTTAGATAGACCTCGTTGGTGTGAGTTGCATTGCCTTCCATTGGTTTATACATGAGTACCTGATAAGACCTAGTCATCGAGACTCATTCATGCATTCATTATTATCTCTTTACCTTATCCCTATGTTAATCTTAAGGGGGGTGCTGGAGAAAATTTAGGACAATTATCTAGTTTTTTATTAATTAGGTCCTTTAATTACTTTTTCACTTAAGCTAAACTTAGGTGATTTTTATTATCTAGAGTTTACTTTTCTAGCTTTAGTTGTAGAAGTAGTTGAGCTTAAATTAGGTCCTACTTTGCACTACTTTAATTTTCCTAATTTTAGCATTAGGTTTGCACCTTGGGTTTCCTTCATCCTTTATAAGGATTCATTCATTCATTGTAATTTCACCCTCAATATTGTATCTCTCATTCTTTATGCAATAATATAGAATTCTCTAGTTGTTATAGTGTATATTATCTTTGCTTGATCTCTTTTGTGTGATAGGTGTTTTACTTGCAGATGATTCTTGGCTCATGTGGTTGATCATCATCTTCTAAAAGTTGTCCCAAGCTTTAATGGTACTTTAGATGCAAATTGTTTTAAGTGTGATTTTGGATCAAACAGGCCCTTGGCCCATATTTTGAGGTTTTCTTAAGGGAAGCTAAAATTTCCACTGTTGGTATTGCATGAAGATTGCATTGATGAAGTATAGTGTTGTCATTGATGTCAATAGCAACCGCTAATGAAGATGTATTGTAACCGGTAGTGATGCAATAAAGGAATCGATAGTGAAGCAGTGATAGAAATAGGTATTACTATTGAAGTAGAGAGATCAACCGGTAACCCTAACCCGTTGATAAGAAGAACCTTAATCGATGGAGCTCGGTGAATTGATTGTGTTGATCTATGATTGAATGATTATTGGAGATGAAGATGCCACATATCCATGATGCACATGATGAGTTTCAAAGTGGATTTGGTGCATAGAGATAATTGTTTATCTTTGGAATGATCAATTCCAAAGCATGGAGTGACAAACACGTGATGAGCTACAAGATCTAATGTGCGGTGATCTAGGAGTCATCCAGGAGCGATCGAAGTTATCTTAAACTATGTGTAATTGATTACTATGTAATCTAACAATCAAGATTGAACCGATATGTTTGTAATCTCTATGAGATCTTAGGTTTTGTGTTGTGTTACCGACCTATTGTATTTGTATTTAAGGTCGATGAGTTGTAAGTAAATTGTTTTGGCAAATCTGATTAAGTGTGAGTTGTTGTTGCTGAACCAGAAAGTGTATCTCCAGAATGTTGTGAAGGCAAATAGGAGCATAAAAGGATCCGATTAAGCTTTAATAGGCTTCTTGTTCAAATCCTCTAACCAGGTGATCCATTAGCTTGGATTTGAAATCCTCTACCGAGGTTACCTCTAACAGGGTATTGCCTTTAATAGGGTATTGTAGTCAATCCCTTAACCAGGTAGTCCTTAACCAGGTCTATTCTTAACAGGACATTTTTGTAAAACTTCTCACAAGGCTTGGCTCCTAAAAGGGCGAACTTCAGAATACTTGTGGGTATTCATCCCCACCGTGGTTTTTCCCATTTGGGTTTCCATGTGAAAAATCATTGTGTCAAGTGGTGAATGATTTTGTGAGTGTGTTTTTTATATGGTTAATATGAATAACTGATGAATCCACTTAGACATGTTTATATGTCTGTAAGTGATCTGAAATGGGCTATTACTGATGTTAGTAAAGTCATTTGATGTTTTGGTTAAATGGTATTTGAGTTTCAGATTTGTTACATTGTATCATTGATATTTTGGTCAACCGATAAAGCTTAACAGTGCAGTTGCAGTTTTTGATACAGAGACCAAACCGATTAAGTTTTGCAAGTTGTTTCTGAGTTTGATTTAGTTTGGTGAAATTTTAGTATATGTTTTATCTATTGATTCACCACCCCCCTCTCAGTATTTGAATGGATCATTGTAGTTTCATCATATTATCAATTGGTATCAGAGTTGTCGAGGTCCTCTTGTGTTTAAGCCTAATAGCTTGAGGAAGAGATCTAGGAGAACATGATGAAGAAAGAAGGTCCAAAGTTCAATAGAGAATTACAGAATTTGGAGTGATAGGATGAAGATCTATATCAAGAGCTTAGGAAGCCAGTACTGCGAACATGTTGTTACTAAATATAACTTTCCTAGTGGGATTTTGACAGATGATCAAAAGAAGTAGCAACAAGAGAATAATCAAGCATTGGAGGCCATCATGAGTTCCTTATTCAATTTTGAATATGTTGATGCTCATGGTTTGGAAACTGCTTATGAAGTATGGAAGAAACTGGAAGAAATCTATAGCTATGATGAGCATGTTAAGATTTCCAAGGAAGAGAGTTTGAGAGGAAAATTTGATGACATGTGGATGGTTGAAGCTGAAAACATTCAACAGTATGGTCAAAGAATCAAAGAGATAGTCAGTGAAATCAAGAGTGTTGGAGGTACAGTGGAGGA
Organism: Cryptomeria japonica; assembly: GCF_030272615.1. Classification (NCBI taxonomy): domain Eukaryota; kingdom Viridiplantae; phylum Streptophyta; class Pinopsida; order Cupressales; family Cupressaceae; genus Cryptomeria; species Cryptomeria japonica. The sequence goes on from NC_081414.1 coordinate 240,741,840, forward strand.
TACCACTATGGTTAGCAAGGTGTTGAGAACCCTTCTACCGGTCTACGCTATCCGAGTTGTAGCCATTCTGAAACTCAAATCTATTGATAAGACAAAGGTAACTCTTGACTCTATCATTGGTAAACTGACTGCTTTTGAATTAAATGGTTTTGATGGAAGTGTTCAGAGATCAGAATCTACATTTAGAGCCTCAGTCTCAACCCCACCAGTAAAGAAAAGCAAAGAAGTGAGCTACAGTCATGAATCTAGATCTAGTAGAGAGGAAGATGATGAAGATTGTTTGATTGAGCTTGAAGCATTATTGGCCAAGCAGTTACCCAAAGGTACTGGTAAGTATAGAGGTAAATTATCGTTGAAGTGTTTTGCATGTAACCGGATTGGACATATTGTTGCTAACTGTCCAAATGGAGATAATGAGGAAAACAGTGAGAAGTATAGGAAGTATAAAGGCAAAGGTAAAATAAATTGTCTCATTGCAGGAGATGGAGGAATTAGAGATGAAGAATCTGAGGAAGATGCAAATGAGGACATTGTCTTTGTTGCTATTAAAGAAGAGATATCAGATTAGAAGGCGTTAGTTTCTCACATGGATAGTTTTGATGACTAGATTATAGACAATGGTTGTTCACACCACATGACCCGATGATCGGAGTAAGTTTCTTACTTTGAAGGAATTTGATGGAGGTGTTGTGAGATTTCAAAATGACTCACCCTGTATGATGAAAGGAAAATGATCCATCTCTCTAAATAGTAAGAGTAGTGCAGATGATGTCTACTGGGTTGAAGGTTTGAAACACAATCTTTTGAGTGTTTCTCAACTCAATGACAAAGGTTACCCACTAGAATTCAAGAATGGAATGTGCAAGATTTATGGAAGTAAAGGTGAGATAATTGCAACCGGCAAACAAACAAAAGGTAACTTGTTTCACCTAAATTCTAAAGTCAATAGCTGCTTAATTGAAAAGGTAGAAGATAGTTGGCTTTGGCATCGAAGATTTTATCATATAAACTTTGATAACATTGTAAGAGTCAGTAAGTCCAAATCGGTAAGAGTTTTGCCACAGTTGGAAAAAATAATGAATGCTTTGTGCAAGGAATGTCAGCTAGGAAAGATGACATCCTCAACCTTCAAGGGCAAATCTTTCTCAGTTGAACATTTGCTAGATTTGGTTCATATCGACCTTTGTGGACCAATGAGGACTCAGAGTATTCAAGGTGATCGGTATTTCATGATCTTTACAAATGATTGCTCAATGATGATGTGGGTCACATTCTTGAAAGACAAAACATAATGTTTTAGCAAGTTTAAGGCATTCAGAGCCTTAGTTAAAAATGAAAGTGGAAGAAAGCTTAAGTGCTTAAGAACTATTCAAGGTGGTGAATTTACTTCAGAGGAATTCACTAGATACTATGAAAACAATGGAATTAAGAGGCAACTTTCTGCACCTAGGACACCACAGCAGAATGGTGTTGCAGAGAGGAACAATCGATCAGTAGTTGAAGCTGCAAAGACTATGCTAATTCAAGGAGGTGTAGCTAAGACATTCTGGAGAGAAGTTGTCAACACAATTGTTTACACAATGAACCAGATACTGGTTAAAAGAGGTAAGGATAAAACATCATATGAATATTGGTATGGTAGATCACCTAATGTCAGTAAATTTAAAATTTTTGGTAGCAGATGTTTTTATCAAAAGAGGTGATTATATTGGTAAGTTTGATGCTAAGAGTGATGAAGGCATATTTCTTGGTTACTCCACCAAGAGAAAAGCTTACAAATGTTACAACAACCAAACTAAAAAGATCTTTGAAAGTGTTAATGTCCGAGTAGATGAGTTTCCTGAAGATTTAGGAGAAACCAACAAGGAGAAGGAGGAAGAAGAACCTTACATACTATTTTTGGAACCGGAACCGTTAAAGCTAGAAGTTGGTGAACTAAATACTAATGCACCAATTCAACTAGAACAAGCAGGTCTTGTAGAAGATGAAGAAAGTGAAGAAGAAGAAGAAGAACCTGAAGACCATGATCATGTTATTTCAAGGTATTTTAGACTCAATCATAACCCCGATCAGATTATTGGAGACATGAATGCAAGAGTTTTAACTAGAAGAGGGATAAGAGAGAACTCTTGTATGATATCCACTATTGAGCCTATAACATCAAAAGATGCCTTTGGAGATGAACACTAGATCAAGGAAATGGAAGAAGAACTTGACCAGATAGAGAAGAATGATACACGGTCACTGGTACCTAGACCAGAGACAAGAATGTAATAGGTACAAAATGGGTATTCAAAAATAAAATGAATGAAGATGGGGTAGTGGTTAGGAATAAAGCCAGACTGGTATGCAAAGGATATGCACATGAAGAAGGTGAAGACTATGGTGAGATATTTGCACCAGTTGCAAGATTGGAAGGTGTAAGGACTCTACTTGCATTTGAGCATATAGAGGATTCAAAGTATATCAGATGGATGTGAAGTGAGCATTTCTAAATGGAATATTGGAAGAGGAAGTCTACATTGAACAACCAGATGGTTATGCTTTGACTGAAGAAAAGGGTATGGTGTGCAATTACATAAGACACTATATGGTTTGAAGCAAGCACCTAGGGCATGGTATGAAAGACTGCATTCTCACTTAGTGAAGATATGCTTTCATAGAACCAGTGAAGATAGTAACATATATCTCAAGACATAAGGAGATAAGATATTGGTTAGTGAGGTATTTGTGGATGATATCATTTTTGGAGGTAATGATGACATGTGTGATGACTTTGCTAATGAAATGAAGAGTGAATTTGAGATGTCACTGATAGGTGAGATTAAATTTTTCAAAGGTTTGCAAATTCAACAGATGAAGAAAGGAATTTTTATCACACAGTCCAAGTATGTGAAAGAAGTGTTGAAGACTTTTGGAATGGGAGACTATAAACCAGTTGGAACACCAATGGTTATAGGCTGTAAATTGTCCAAGGAAGATGATTCTACTTAGTTGATGAAAAAGAGTACACATTTATGATAGGGAAACTACATTATGTTGTTCATAGCACACCAAACATTGCTCATGCAGTTGGATTGGTTGCCAGATTTCAGAAAAGTCTGAAGGAGACACACATGGTTGCAACTAAAAGAATTTTCAGATATCTGAAAGGTACAATTGATTATGGATTATGGTATCCATATGCAGGAGACTTTGATTTGAAAGTCTCTACAGATGGAGATTGGGCAGGCAATGTTGATGACAGGAAGAGTACAACTGGAGGAGCATTTTTTCTTGGAGGCAGACTAGTGTCTTGGAGCAGCAAGAAACAAAGTTATATCTCTCAATCAACCGCATAAACTGAATATGTTGCAACATATATGAATTGTACACAAGAAATCTAGATGAAACACATTTTGGAAGGTTTCAAGTTGAAGATATCAGAACCAGTAAGAATTTTTTGTGATAACACAAGTGCTATAAGCATTTCAAAGAACCCGATGTTGCATGCTAGAACAAAGCATATTGAGCTGAAGTATCATTTTCTGAGAGAGAAAGTGCAAAGTAAAGATGTGTCACTGGAGCATGTAACTACAAAAGAACATCTAGCAGATATCTTTAGTAAACCTCTACCTAAGGCTTAATTTGAGTATCTTAGAGGTAAGTTAGGGGTTGTACGCCTACATGAAGTTAATTAAGCAGATGTGGAAGACATCAATCCCAGAGCCTATTGAAAATCTTGAAGAAGCATTGGTGTAGAGTGAAGCTACTCCACAAGGGGAGAAGCTAGTTGCAGATCGGTGAATTATGAACCTGTATGTTTTACCTTCACTTTGGCATTGCTGTCAAAGGGGGAGAAGAACTATATATGATTGATTGTTGTAGACATGAAGATACAGTTGAAGGAGAGTATATGGAGAAAATGTAAACCAGGATTCCTATTCTGTGTATATGCTTTACTCTCAATCATCACAATCAAGTGGTATTGATATTTGTATTGCCATCAATGCCAAAGGGGGAGAATGTTGGTATTGCATGAAGATTGTATTAATGAAGTGTAGTGTTGTCATTGATGTCAATAGCAACCATTAATGAAGATGTATTGTAACCGGTAGTGATGCAGTGAAGCAACCGATAGTGAAGCAGTGATGGAAACCGGTATTATTATTGAAGCAGAGAGATCAACTAGTAACCATAACTCGTTGATAAGAAGAACCCTAACCGATGGAGCTTGGTGAATCAGTTGTGTTGATCTAAGGATCAAATGATGATCGGAGATGAAGATGCCACATATGCATGATGCATGTGATGAGTTTCAAAGTGGATTTGGCGCGTAGAGATAATCATTTATCTTGGTAATGTTTAATTTCATAGCATGGAGTGACAAACGCGTGATGAGCTACATGATCCAATGTGCAGTGACCTAGGAGTGGTCCAGGAGAGGTCAAAGTTATCTTGAACTATGTGTAGTTGATTACTATGTAATCTAATGGTCAAGATTGAACCAATATGTTTGTAATATTAATGAGATCTTAGGTTTTGTGTTGTGTTACCAACTTATTGTATTTGTACTTAAGGTCGATGAGTTGTTTGTAAATTGTGTTGGCAAATTTGGTTAAGTGTGAGTTGTTGTCAAACCAGAAGGTGTATCTGTAGAATGTTGTGAAGGCAGATAGGAGCATAAAAGGATTTGATTAAGCTTTAACAGGCTTCTCATTCAAATCCTCTAACCAAGTGATCCATTAGCTTGTATTTTAAATCCTCCACCAAGGTTACCTCTAACAAGGCATTGCCTTTAACAGGGTATTGTAGTCAATCCCTTAACCGGGTAGTCCTTAACTAGATCTGTTCTTAACAGGACATTTTTGTAAAGCTTCTAACAAGGCTTGGCTCCTAACAGGGCGAACTTCAAAAGAGTTCAAAATACTTGTGGGTATTCATCCCCACTTTGGTTTTTCCCATTTAGGTTTCCACGTGAAAAAACATTGTGTCAAGTGGTGAATGATTTTGTGAGTGTGTTTTTGATATGGTTAATATGAATAATTGATAAATCCACTTAGACATGTTAGATAACCAGAAGTGATCTGAAATGAGCTATTACTGATGTTAGTAATTTTTTTTGATGTTTTGGTTAAATGGTATTTGAGTTTCAGATCTATTACACTGTATCATTGATATTTTGGTCAACTGGTAAAGCTTGACAGTGCAGTTGCAGTTTTAGATGCAAAGACTAAACCAGTTAAGTTTTGCAAGTTGTTTCTGAGTTTGATTTAGTTTGGTGAAAGTTTAGTATATTTTCTATCTACTGATTCAGCCCCCCCCCTCAGTAGTTGACTGGATCATTATAGTTTCATCATATTATCATCCACCTCCAACATAACTTGTTTTAGTTTGACTATTATGCTGACCTCACATTCCTTCTGTGCTTCTTTTTCATTATGAATATCTACTTCAAGTTTTCAACATCCGCATCCTCACTCATGCTATAAGATCTCATTGTGATAATGATGTTGCAAGGATCAATATTTTAAAAAAACATAGAAAACCTATATGATGTTGTTCTAAACAATTTTGAAGTAAAAATTGAAGTTTTGGTTCTTTTGAACATTGAATTTGAGTTGATTATTCAAGAAAACAACAATGAAAATTGTGATTTCTAATTTTTCTATGTTTCTAATAGTTTCATTGTGCAATGAACAATTTGATTCTTGATTCTTGAATGACCTTTGATTAATGCATTTTTTTTAGAAGAATGGAAAATCTCTACCTTTAATATTGTTGTCCCAACTCCTCTTTCTCTTGCAAGAATGAATAAGCTTCCAACTTCCAATCTTGTTAATGCAATTTCCACTTCCAGTTCCAGTCCAACTATTCCAATTTGAGTTTCAAGTTTCAAGTCTTTGTGGTTGCAAATGAGAATAAATGTCTCTTTTATGAGTTTTAGGTGAGTTAGGGTTAGAGTGGATTCTATGTAAAAAAACACAGAAAACCTATATGATGTTGTTCTAAACAATTTTGAAGTAAAAATTGAAGTTTTGGTTCTTTTGAACATTGAATTTGAGTTGATTATTCAAGAAAACAACAATGAAAATTGTGATTTCTAATTTTTCTATGTTTCTAATAGTTTCATTGTGCAATGAACAATTTGATTCTTGATTCTTGAATGACCTTTGATTAATGCATTTTTTTTAGAAGAATGGAAAATCTCTACCTTTAATATTGTTGTCCCAACTCCTCTTTCTCTTGCAAGAATGAATAAGCTTCCAACTTCCAATCTTGTTAATGCAATTTCCACTTCCAGTTCCAGTCCAACTATTCCAATTTGAGTTTCAAGTTTCAAGTCTTTGTGGTTGCAAATGAGAATAAATGTCTCTTTTATGAGTTTTAGGTGAGTTAGGGTTAGAGTGGATTCTATGTAATCACCTTTTTCTTTTTTCTTTTTTTTTAAAGTACATTTTGCTTTTGTCATCGTCGAAAACTCTTGGGTGTCTCCTTCCATGTCAAGGGACGTCTAGGCGTCTTGGGGATGTTCCAACATCCCCTCATGGCATCTCTTTACATTGAAACATCTCAAAGAGATGCAAAACCAACATAAACATTTTTAAAATTATGAAGGGTGTGTGGTGGAGGTGGAGATGTGACGAAGAAACATTTTGCAGGCATACCTCATCCTAGGGATATCCCTATCCCAAAAATGTCATGTTTTTTTTTTCTGGGGGGGATTCATCCTTGTGGAACACTGGGTTTTGCAAATATAATGGCTAAATACATTAGGGACTATTTAGATGAATTTTGATGAGATTTTAATATGACTAAAAATTTGAACTTAGAGGATTACAAAACAAATCTCCTAAAATGTTGAGTTCTCGGTAGATGACAAAGTTGTTAAATATATTTACTTACAAGTGTTTGCTCAATTATATTTATTAGAGGTCTAAAAACTTCCAAAAACCCTTACAATATACCTTTAGGTTATTATTAGACAATATTTAATGGTAATCAGAGATATGCCAAATGGCCTAAATGTTGGGAACATGTCTCAATCTTTGTAAGTATCTACTTTAACTAATTTATTTTTTTGTCATTTTGGCATAATTATATGAAATATTTTATATTTATTTTAATTAGCATTATGCTCAAACTCAAATGGGGTATGAAAATTTGTCCAAGGCATCTAATTTCACGTGTTGGTACTTTGTTACATTAGTTATAACTCAAAATAAGATGATAAAATTAAAAAATTTAGAGCACCTCTCCTTTTGTGGGATTTTGTGATAAGTTATGACAATACCTTATGATGAATAAGAGTGAAGAATACGAAAATTTACTTTGTGTGATGGTGGAAAATTAGGGTTAGGATTAAATTCAAATAATAAAATCAGTAAATGACCTAATTAACTATCACATTAGGGAGGAGAGGAATATAATAGATCTAGCCTTGATAGACCAAGATTCTGATCAGATTCTAGCCTCTTTGGATAATGATTTATCCTCCTAAAATTCAATTGAATTGAATTGTTGGATATTAGGGCAAGATAGTGAACTATTAAAGCAATATGAAAGAAACAATGAGCTACAGATGTCATATGGAGCCACCAACCTAGATTTGAGCAGAAGAATATGTTTCAGATTTGTTCCCAATAGTTCAGCCTAATTTTTTGGGACTAGGTAGTATCCATTTTCCATGGTCCTCTGAATTTATTGTCGTCAAAAGTTGAACTTGTTCGTCTCTATGAATTCTACTAATCCTCTTGATTACAACTCTATACCTATTCTTGCACGTAGTGAAAAGGGGAAATATGTTGGGAATAAGGGTTTACCTTAGGTCAAACCCCGGTTTTAGAATTAACCATGAAATTGAATTGAAAATATAATTGAAAGACTCCAATAAAATACTGTCCTTTTGAGGGAAAGGATGAAAATTATTGAAACACTAATGATATACCTCAATGAAGTTTTGTTTATCTCCAAAAAGGAATTAGGGTTTCACATAGGTTTTCTTCATTAAACATAGAACATGAATTTCATCTCCAATTCTTGAATCTTGACTTCACTTATGCTCCAGTGCTTGATAGAAGACTGATTGCTTGCTCAATTGAATTTTCTAGAGTGTAATTGAGATCTTGAATGAATTTTATTAGGTTTAAAATGAGAGGGGTAGACCTCCTTTTATACTTTCTTGTCAAAAATCCAATTGAATTTCCACAACAAGCCAACGTGAGGCTAGATTTCCAGCTCATCAAAGGTGACTGTTAGAGGGGGCCAATTTGGGGCCTAACTAGGAGGCCCAAGGCCTATACACCTTGGTCCTGGTATGGGACTAGGGCGTGCTATGTCCTGTTCTTGCAAAATAGGACTTCCAATCTGGTGATTAAACTAGAAAATTATTTAAAGCATGAGGTAAATGAGTGGTGTGAGCAGAATCAATATTGCAATTAGGCCTTGGAGGACAAAACTCCAAAGTGAGGGCTAAGAAAGGACAAAATTGTAGGTGAGTACAATTTACGATGCTACATGTATACCCCACTTTAGCAGGAGTATGAGACTAAGCATACTCATGGTAAAGTACAAAGGTTTTGTATTAAAAACTTTCATCAAGATATCAAAGAGACAAGACACACCAAGCCCCCAGGGAATTTAGGATCTTACTACTCTGATATGAAGATAAAAGGGACATCATAAGAAAGAGGAATGAGAGAGATAATCATTATTGCTAGCCTAGTAAGATTTTCTTGCTATGAATCATGAAAAACAAAAATACCAAATTACAAAGAAAAAGGCTCAGTTTTCAAAGTAACATGAGTATCGAAACATGTCATGGTGTGTGCATAAAGTGTAACATTGAGCAGAGTGTATGCCCCCATGTTAAAGTGATTGCATACGCCTCATCGAGAGAAATTTCTTTAAGGTAGCATGCATCCAAAAGACAAGCATGTTACCACAATGAGATTCCCTCGAGAAAGGACAAATCAAAACATAATGGTCACAAAACATAAAAGCACATAAGTGATCCACTAACTCTAGGGTCAGTATGCTCTTATGATAATTAATGTATATCATGAATATTTGCATTTAATTTACCTCATCCCCCAAAGGAACCACAAGCACAATAGAAGAACATAATATATGTCTTTTGAGTCAACATGAAAGAGACCTAAAGATATCTCAATGCTTTACATCGTCCCCAAGTAGACAACACAAGGGACAACATATAGAAGAATTGAGATAAAAATAGAAGAATGTCACAACATATTCAACCTCTTTATTACCTTGCACCAACAGAGTAACAATGATCATCCAAAGAGAACCTAATATAACACAAAAACACGTCATGGGGGAAACACATTATGAACAAATAAGAGAGGATCTACAACATGAATGATGCTAATTAGGCAAATCATCCGGCTCCCAATATTGTTGAACATTGTTTTGGGAAGGTGGACAAGATGCAAGAGGAGTCACTTCAAGAATGGTAGATGGAGCTACTACAAGTTCCAAACAAGGACCATGCTATAATAATGAATCTCTTTGTTTGTCACTAGGAGCTAGGGTTAATGCTTTTGAAAAATTTAAGGATAGATTATTATTAACATCAACAAGCTCATACATATCATCACAATCATTAGAATCAACGTTATTAGCATGAACAACATCATCATCCATTTCATCGTCTAGATTAATAAAAATAGGATCTCTAACGTGAAAAGAGAATGAACCATCATTTTTCTAAAGAATTTTTAATCTTGGTGATTTAGGTTGAACTTCCTCCCTAGGGCTAGGCGAAGGATGGACAAATGGGATTAAATCAACATTTGGTGTCTTTAGGGAGGAAATGGTTTGGGAAGCATGTTCAAGAGCTTTATTAGGACGTCTTAATCAACTTTCTCTCGCATGATTGTTTCTTTTAGTTTCAGCTGAAGGTTGTGAAGGTTGAGGATCAATGGACATAGGTTTCTTTTATTCCTTTAAAGGAGGAGGAGTAGAAGAAACCACATTAGGTTGGGACATAGAAGATGCCAAGCGCTTTCCTTTATAAGACATAGGAGGTGGGACTATGAAATATATGGGAGGAATAGAAGGTGTGGGAAGGATACCGGGTCCATCATGAGGATGAGGTATAGGTCTAGGGTCTCTAGGCTTACTCAAAGATATGATCATCACATTCTTCCACTTTTGATAAGATATAAAAAGGACATCATTTCAAGGCTTGAGAGGCTCAAGTTGTTTAGGCCAAAAGTAATGAAGGGTTAAATTACCATATTTTGCTATTGGTTGGTAAAGGCTATGATTAATTGTTATGATAGTGCCATTATAAGGAAATTTTAAACAATTATGAATGGTGGAAGCGACAACTTTCATGGAAGAGAGCCAAAGATGTCCCAACTTCACACGAAATTGATTTGATGTAGGAATGATAGAAAAATTCACATCTACGTACTTAGTAACAAACTCAACAAGGAGAGTAATAGAGCCAATAGAAGGGTAAGAGAAACAATCATACACCTTGACCATAACATCAGATTTATCATATATTACTTGATGCAGTTGTAAAATGTAAATATATTCTTTAGTGATCACATTCACCATACACACTGGATCAATGAGCACACCTCGTGAGAGTTTTGTCTTTGATTTTCATAGTGATATATATTGGGCCATTAGTTGCAACAATATTCTCCCTAGGATGAAAGGCAATGCATAGGTCCTTAGGAGGTGTAGGTTTGTCAACAATATTCACAACATTATTAGACTCAATACCAAGGTCATCGGTAGAAAAGGAAAGAGACTCAAACTCAACAACATTAGTAGAGTGGGAAGGAAAAGGATTGGTGAAGATTTGGAGATTTTGATTAGGAGGAGCTACGGATTTTTTGCCTTTGTCATTCACAACAGCTATGGACATGGTATTATTATCAATGAAATCTTGAATCTTACTCCTTAAAGTATAGCACTTCTCAGTATCATGATCGGGTTGATGATGATAATGGCAAAAGGATTTGGGATCATTGATAAGATGAAAAAGGTTTTGAGGTATCAATTGGCTTGATGGGAGGAAGTTTCAACACATTAGTATTTATCAACCTCAACATTATACTATGCAAAGACTCAAAAAGAGGATTAAATTTTTTTAAGGGGCCACACTTGACGTCATGGCTATCACTTGAGTATTGATGCTGCGTTTATCTTTATGTATACTTGTTCAATTTAAATTTCACAAAATATTGTTGAGCACTCTCACTCTTATCAACTGAGGTCATTGAAGGAGATGATTCAAATTGACTCACTTGATGCTAATAATTATGAAGCATTGCATACAATTGTGCAAAGGAAGTAAACTGAGATAAAAGAATCTTATCCCTAATGTCTCTTTTTAAATTAGCAATTAAAATTATTTGAAAATCATGATTAGGCATAGGATAAGAAATTTGAGAATACAAATGTTTATATCTACCAATAAAATCAGTCACTTTCTCTTTAACTCCTTGCTTACAATGAATCAAATTAGTCAAAGTAATTTTAGGACGATTATTATTGTGAAATTGTTGAATGAAATCATTAGCTAATTGTTGAAATGATGTAATAGAATATGGAGACAAAGAAAAATACCATTGTAAATCTTTATCCCTAAAGGTTATAGTAAATAATTTAGCCATGAGTCTTTGGTCATGAGCAAAATCACACACAAAGTTTTAAATGTTTTCACATGAGTCAAGGGGTCACCTTTTCCCTTGCACAACTCCAATTGAGGAACTTCCATATGTTTAGGAGGGACAACACAAATATGTCATTGGATAATGGGCTCGCTACATCAAATGTGGGCACATTTAAACTTGGATTGAGTAATGGAAGTCAATTGTTGTTGTAGGGATGCAACAATTTGGGCTAAGTTATTGATGGTTTCTTCAGTGGATGGATTGAAATTGGACATATTGGATTGTGATGGAGGAGTGACATTGTCGTATATAGGTGGAGGTTGAGAATAAGGAGGTGGAATACTATGCTACGTGGGTGTGGGATATTATTGGGATACAAATGGAATACTCACAGAAGGAGGGATATACAAATATTGATTAATTGTATCCACTCGCCATGGTCCTTCGAATTTCTTGTTGTTGAAAGCTGAACCTATTTGTCTCTGTGAATTATATCAATCCTCTTGATTACAACTCTGTACCTATTTTTGCACACAGTGAAAAGGGGAAATATGTTGGGAATAGGGGTTTTCCTTAGGTCAAACCTTGGTTTTGGAATTAACCATGAATTTGAATTGAAATGTAAATGAAAGACTCCAGTAAAATACTTTCCTTTTGAGGGAAAGACTAAAAATGTTTGAAACACTAATGATATAACTTAATGAAGTTTTGTTTGTCTCCAAAAAGGAACTAAGGTTTATGTAGGTTGTCTTAATAAATCATAGAACATGAATGTCATCTGCAATGCTTGAATCTTAACTTCATTTATGCTCCAATGCTTGATAGACGATTGATGCTCACTTGACTTCATTAGAGTGTAATTGCAATCTTGAATGAATTTTGTTAGTTTTAAAATGAGAGGGGTAGACCTCGTTTTATACTTGCTTGTTGAAAATATGATTGAATTTTTACAACAGGTCGACATAACGCTAGATTTCCTGCTCATCAAAGGTGACCATTAGAGGGGGCCAATTTGGGGCCTAATTAGGAGGCCTGGGGCGTATACCCCTTGGTCCTAATTTGGGACCAGGGTGTTGTATGTCCTAGTCCTCCAAATAAAGACTTCCAAACTAGTGATAAAGTTAGAAAATTGATGAAAGTGTGAGGTAAATGAGTGGTGTGAGCAAAATCAGTATTGCAATTAGGCCTTCGAGGATGGAACGTTAAAGTGAGGCCTAAGTGAGGATAAAATTGTAGGCAAGTACAATTTAGGATGCTACACTTTGAAATATTGACCAGCTATGAAAGACATTGTCATCTATCATATGGAACCTATTTTGAGAGGAAATTATGATAAGTTGGGTGCCCATGTTATTTAGGTCAATCTATGAGTTATAAACGATTATAATTAATTTATTATTTTTAATAAGGAACATGGAACCTTTATTGGTAGAGTTAGAAATTGTGTCCAAGTTGGGTACCACCTTTGGGGATTTTATAACATGGTTTTAAAATTTTTTTATGGTTTCCCAACTTACCCATTGGTCTATAAATTGGTACTCGAGGATATAGTTTCATATTAGAATTTATAGGTACATAGGTGTTGTTGAAATGTTATTAGAATTCTTCCAAATTTTTTGTTGGTGAAAAACTCTTGTGAAAACTTTCATTGCAAGTGTATTTTAACACTCTTCTAAATTTGGCAATACATTATGAAATTTTTAGAGTGTGGGGTTTTTCCCCATAAAGGAATTTTACCACTTAAATTAATGTTTCATGGCATAGTTGTTTATTTGATTAAAATTATATGTCTCTACTTTTTCTAATAATTTTGGATTGGATTTAAATTTTTTTGTACATAACTTCCTTCAAGATTAGTGTAGTAAGCTATTTCCACACACCTTGGTTCCTTACAATTGGTATTATAGCTTGATCATCTTTTCCTCTAGTTCTTGGGTAGAGATGTTTTTGTGTTGATCATTATTTGTGTTGAACTTTGTGGAGGAGAACTTCACTAATCTTTATTGCAAGAAATAAAGATGCCAAGCACATCAAGGTGTGTTGAGGTAGAAAATGTTTAGGCATGAACTTTGAGATGTGGAAATTGTAAATGGAATATATGTTGATTGATCATGATTCATGGGATGGTGTTGATACAATTTTTTAAATGCCTACAAATGCTTCTCAATCATCAAAGTATGATGTAATGGATTGAAAAAAAGGTTATAAACAAATCGTGTCTTGAAATTTTTGTTCTTATAAAATTTCTCAAAGAACCCATGATAAAATCTTTATGGAAGAAACTTGGAGAAAATTTTCAAGATAAATCTTTGGTAAAAAAATATATATATTCTTGAGAAAGATGATCTATTCCTTAAAGTTGAAAGAAATATGATGAATTGTAGATCACCTAGAAGTATTTAAAATATTTGTAGCTTAAATAAAGTTTATGTGTATAAAGGTGGGCAATGAGGAAAATATTAAACTTTGTTGCATACATTTCTATAATCCTGGGATAGCTTGGCCATGGCCATTGGAATCACTTCTATCACTTTAAAGGTAGAGAATGTTGTTGGTTTGTTTCTTCCTAAATACATGAGGACAAAAGTCTCTCTAAGTTTCAAAGAGGCTTTGAGTGTTCAAGGAATACCAAAAGAAAGGGGCAAGAATAATGACAAGGAGTGTGAAAAATTTATATATAAGTCTAAGGGGATATCTAAATCTCCTAGAAATCATAAATTTGTTTGTTGGAATTGTGGTAAACCTGGTCACTTCTATATGAAGTGTACAAAAAAGAAGAAAAATAAGAAGAAATTTGATTTGACTCTAAGATCATGAAAGAAGATGTGATTCATCCATTGCAACTTTGGCCACTCATTTATGTGAGAATGCATAATTAATTTACTAAGGCACATCTTTTTATATGAACTTAGATTTGTGTTCATTTTATAAGCACACACATGATGAAGGAGGTAATGTGTACTTGGGTGGTAATTCTTATTTAACTATCATTGGTCATTGTAGCATTCTAATAAAAATTCTTAATAAAAGAGCTAAGAGATTTGATAGTGTCTCGATTATCCTAATATTATTGTTTAATATGTCTCCATGAGAAACCTAATATATGTGGGTGTTGTTGTTCCTTGCACATGTGACCCATTTTGCTTGATAAAATGTGGACCTTCTTTTGTCTTACTTTTGGTTTGGTTTTTGTTATTCCTTGGTTTTATTTTTTCTTCCTTAGATCTTACAGAATATGCTTTCAAGTGAAATAGTGGCTAAGTTTCATGTGTTCTAAATTTGGATTCATTACTAGTGGTTTAGTGCAGTTCCATTCAAAAAAATAGTTTTTAGTCTTTTGTGAAATTATTAATTTGTGAGGCACTAATAAAAATCTAACATGCTACCCAAACCTCCCAAATCCTAACATTTTTACATGTTGTTACTCTTTGTGGAGTCACAATGTTGGTCATGTCCCTTTATTCACTTACTTTATGGCATAATATTTATGGAAACCTTGATTCTCAATTCTTTGCATTGTCTATCTTATTAGAATTAGCAACACATAGTGCCTTTATCATGATTCTTTTGGGGTAAGTTGTGATGTTTCTCTTATAATCAACCTTGATGTCTTAATATTTTTATCTCTTTAGATCACAATTTCATTTTTTTTCCTTAATTTGTGTTGGGATGTGTTATAAGTTATCCCCAATTCCTAAACCCCAAAATTTTACATTGTGTTATTTTTCAAATTCCCGTGTTTAAATATATCCTTATTTGAATACCATTAGCTATGAGTTCCATTGTATTCTTTATCCTCAATCCCTCAATCTTTTAATTCATATATCTTTTCAAAGTCAAATATGTATATATACCTTTATTTTTTTGCTTTGAGGACAAGTCATTAAGTATCCTCAACTCTTGAACTCTAATATTTTATACTATGCTTTGTTTTTTGGGCTCATGAGTTTGGTCTTTCTCTAGTATCTTTTGGAATATTGCAATTTCAAATTTAAAATTTGGTAGTAAGCTTTTTTAGCACTTTCATAAGTTTGCTAACTTCCTAAACCACAATAAATTCTCTTATCTTCATCTTCTCTAGTTCTTGAACCTCCTAATTCCATAGCAAGTAGTGTTCCTTCGACTCATCACTCCCTTTGAAATTTATTAAACTCTTTGAAATACCAACAAATAAAATATCAAAGATTCTCAAGGTTCACAAACTTTTGAAATCCCTAAAAAAGTTTAATTAGAGCTCAATTTTTTTAAGGGTTTAATATTTTCAATGTAGAAAATTTCATAAGTTCATAAAATCTTTGAAATTCCAGAAAGTTCCTAAAGAAACATAGAAATAAAGAAAAATGAATTCCCCATCAACAAGATCACAAGATTGTGAAATCATTGAAATCTTGATAAGGTTTTGAAAATTTTCAAATTATTGATAAACTGAAAATTAAAAGGAATTTAATTTTTACAAAATTTTGATGGACAAATGGTATTTTTTGTGGTGGATTTTGAACCCCTAAAACCCCTCAATTTGTTTTGAACATATTAATATTCTTATAAACCTATTTTTTTTAAAAAGATACAAATTTAATGCATTTTGTGTAGATTTTACAATATTTCAATTGAGAGGGAATGATTTTAAAATATGCAAATGGAATCATCAATGTAGTTGCAAATTTCACCACAAAGGTTACAAAATGCTATTAGCAATCAAACTTGACCCTTCAACTACCCTATAATATTTTTCTTGTCTAAAACCACTGTACGTCATAAGGGAACATATATTCTTGCAGTTTCATGGTGGATGACGTGAAAGACCAAATTTCCATGAATGTGGTGGTTGATCTCTTGCTACCAGTTGCCTTCATGTAACTCTAGGTTGTCAAATATGTAGATTTCATAGGATTTCCTCATTCTTGCACACCACATTATATAAAAATTAATGACTTGTAAATTCATGTCATTGATTATGAACAATCCATGTCATCATATCCAGCTATTAAAAAGTGTCTTCTCTTATAAAAGATACCTTATTTTCTCTTGGGAAGGGTTGGAAATTGTTGATACTAGTGGGACTTATAAAACAAAATTCTTTTTCTCACAATTTTATTCATTGGTTTTAAACATATTAGTTGAAAACTCTATTATGGATGTATGAATGACATGAGTATTTGATGGATCTTGTGTTCACACCACAAGCTTTTTGCTAACTATAAGTTTCCCTTGTGTGATTATTCTAAGCACTTTATTTCACATTGTGGACTAACTATTGAGTTGTACCGATATTAGACATTTGATGAGTCTTACTTTATGATATACCTAGAATTTTTTTAAGATTGCATTATTCTTGTGATATCATGGGTTACCTATTTAAGTAAGGATCAATAATTTTAGATCTATCCACTTATACATTTTTGCATTGTAATGGATGTTCAAAATTTAGACCTATTTTTTTTAAACTCTTCTTTTCTCATCCTATCTTTTGAACTTTTTTTATAACTAGTAATTAGATTAGGAACAAGAATCAATATTAGTGAACATGCAATGAACAAAAGTGTTTCCAACTATAAGTATTTTCAAATTTATACAATAAAAAAAACCAAATTTAGCGTTAATAATGGTATATATCTCTTTATATTTCATCTCTAACTCTTATAATTGAATTCTAAAAGACCAATTATGTAAGTCCATTTATGCAAACAACATATATAATGAAAAAATAGGTTATCTTGCAAACCAAGACCTAGCTAAAGAGACCTTGGGGCAGTTATTTTCTATTCTTTAGGATTTGATTCTTTTTAGGAAAGGTGATATACCTAGCACTTTATATGGATTTGCAAGTGTGCTAAAATTTCTATCAACATATTATTGCTAGAAGGAATGGTTCAACACTAGAACTTAGAATACCTATACAATTTTTAAACCATATCGGTTTATTGCACATTTGAAAAGAGCAATGGTGGCCCTTTGTGTATACTTTTCCATTCTATTCCCTTTAATGCATAGAATCAACTTCCTTTATTTTTTCCCCATTATGGACCAAATGCTTTTAAGGCATGTAAATTTTTGCAAGTAATTACTATGTAAGCTTCAAATTTAACATGGGGATGTTCTTTGCTATAATTTTTTTTGAAACATTTCAAGACAAATTACTTCAATTATATACAACCACTAAATTATATTTGGCCATGGGTTGGATCAAAATGGTATTACTTTAAATAATTTGATCAAAGTATGGGTTCACAAGACCCATTACTTCAGTTTGTAAAAGTTGGAATGCAACATAATGATTCATTTTTATAATTTACTCATAGGTTTATGCAATGTCCCCATTTTTGGGTTCCCTTGTAGTGCAAATGGAGCTAACTTTTTGAGGTTCTGCTAGCTTGATCAAAGGAGTATTTTGATATCACTAGTAAGGTTAGAAGGATCAATGGAGTTGAACGACACTTTCTAGAGGGATTTCAGACAACTTGTTTATACTTATCATTTATAGTAAGTTTTTGCATGGAACTAAATTTTTTGGTTTTTTTCTAGGTTTTTTTCTTATTGGTCTTCGGAGAGCATTTTTATTTATAGTACGAGATCATGTCAACACCAATTGTTTCCTTACAGATTTAGTTGGTTTCACCAATATTACTATTTTGGGAAATTTGATGATTGCATTAATGATCTTGGTGACTTATGTTGCTCAAAGATATTATTATAAATAATTTTAAAATACTAGAGTTATATTTGATATTTAACTAATATCATTTAATTTAATAAAGTGTCTTTATATTGGAGCCTACGAAGTTACAAGGTGTTGATTTAAAATATTGTAGAAACTTATTTCTAACCACCCAATTAAATGAATATTATATTTGTTTATTTATCATCCATCTAGTTATTAATTAAAATTAACACATTCAATTAATATATTATCCATTTTTCAACTATTAATTAAATTAATATTTAATTAATTCATCCTCTTCCTCTATTAATTAAATAAATTATTCAATTTATTTGATTTAATTCATATAGCTGAATTCAGAATTTTAATTAAATAAATCATATTTATTTGATTAAATCCCCTTTTCACATTTAATTAAATACCCTCTTCACATTTAAATAAATCAATATTTATTTCAATATCTATCTAAATGCAAGTTGCACCGAAAATTGAAATAAATGAATTTTATTTCAATTAAAATCCTAAAAATCCTTCCCACTTGCATGCTTAAACCTCTTCTAGATTCTTCTAATCCCTTCCAACTTAGCCTAATCCCCCTCCTAATCATTTGCACATTCCTTAAGAAGGGGTCACTTCTCAAAAACATGAAAAGTCTTCAATAACCATAAAGGCTTTATCCCTTCTACAAGATAACCTCCAAAGTCTTCTCAAACCATTAATGGTTAACCCACTTGTAACCCTTGGTTATAGACTTTCTCTCTAACTTAACCATCCATTTAACTCATGGGTCTCTTTAAGCATTCATTTCTTTGACCATAGTTATCATTTAACCCTTGCACAAGAGTTTATCCTTTGGATAGAAGGATTATCCATTAACTCAACCATAACCAAACCCCTAGAGTAACCATCATGTCTCTCCAAGTATTTAATGCCTCTTCTCTCCCCTCTCAAGCCTTCTAATATTGACACTTCAACATGAGATTGGTTTGAAAGTGTCACATGGATTGAGAATCATTCAATCCTAGCCCTTGTTAAGATTGCTCAATCCTAGCCCTCGTTAAGATAGCTCAATCTTAACCATCCAATTGCCCATTTCTTCTATAAATAAACCTCATTTCCTCATTATCATGATACCCAAGTTTTACATATCCAGGTTATTGTAAATCAAGATCATCAAATCTTAATTTTGCCTCTCTTTGTTTCAATCATAATCTTAAACATTTAGAAGAATTTTATCATTATCATAACATATATTATGTTAGCATAGCATGTTTAGTTTCATTATCATAGCATAAAATAAACGTCATAGCAAGATTTGTTATCATCTTATAGATATTGGTTGCATTTGCATATAGATCATTTTCATCATATATCACTCGTTCTTGGAGTTGTCATTCTAAAGGTCAGTTGCTCAATGATCTGAGAGAAATCATGACTTGATGAATCCTATGAGATATAGAACAATGAGACATCTTGGAGGGATTGTTTATTTAACTTGTTTAATTTATTAGGTCCTTCACATATAATGTTTCATTGGTATACTTGTTCTATTCATATTTGACCTTAACCATCTTTTAGGTATACGAATATAAATAAAGTGAATTTCATTTGGGTTGTAGGGAGACATAAGGTGAATTTAAAGTTAATTAAAAAGTGCTAAAAAAAGGGACTTGGGCTTGGAAGAGTTATAAAAGGTATTTTGGAGCTCATTTACACTATGTTGAAGTTTATTATATCTAATATTTCTCTCGAATTAAGAAGAAGAAACTTTGTTGGGTTTCAAGAGATCAAATGTGTTTCATCTCAAGCCTTTGGAGGATGAAAAACCTCTTCTGGAAATCAATTTTGGTGGTGGAAAATCTATCCTAGCTTGTATTTGTTGGAGATATCGTACAGGTATTTCATAGTGCAAATATTTTTTGAGATTTTTATGTGTGGTTTCTTTCAATGAATGATTTGCAATTTATTTGAGTTGATTTCTTGTGTTCTAAGAATATTTGTATCTCCTATGCAAGTCACCTTTCAAGAGAAAAAAATAAGTATTATTAATAAGTCTTGGAGTGGCGTAAGGTTTCAAGGAAGTGACAAAAAAGACAAGAGGAATAAAGGGGTAAAGAATTTCAAGAGATGTGAAGGATTGGAAGGCTTAGAAGTCTTGTTTACACCCAACACAATTTATTAGGGAGTCAAAAAACCATCATATCAGCTAAGAAAGGTTATTTGGAGAGTCTAAAGACAAATAGGACTCTTAATTTTCTAGTTGCTAGATGAGGAAATTATCCAAAGTTGAATTTAGCATCACGTTCTTCAGATTTAAGGGTTGTAGGTTTATGAAGAAATTCTTATAACAACTACAACCTTTGGGAAAAATTATATCACAACCTTTAGGAAGAGTTTCATAGCCATTAGGACTCTCTAATCAGATGAACTACCTTTTGAAATTATTTTTAATCTTGAGTTACAATAGCTTCAACTAAATAAAATTATAGGTTTGGGTTATAGGAAGATTTCAAATGCATGTAGGACTCTAATATTGGTGAGTTGGTTGCCTTACAACATAAATGTGATACCATACGACATTATATGTTGCAATATTATTTTCAAACTTGTCATAAACTTCAAATATAGAATCAAAGCTGCTAATTGGAGTGATAAGGATTATTATTGGTGTTTAATATCTAATAAGTTATTGTCTAGATCAAGCACCTCAAACACCATGAACAAGTCAAGTTGCTCAAGCAATTCAAGCACCTCAAGCATGTCAAGCAACTCAAACACCTCAAACTCCTAAAGTAGGTCAGCCATTTGGAATTTAAAATATTGAAATTTCTTATGTGGTTGATGATTGATTGCAATTTGTACTAGTGCAACACATCTGAGTTTCATTGAATGCTCATTTTGAGGTATTTTAATGCCTTGTTGATTGGTTCACTTGTTTCATCCATTCTTGTTGTAATGTTGGTTTGTAATAACAAAACTTCAAGAATAATTAACCAACAATTGAAAGATTTAAATCAAATTTATTACTAGTAAGAAACACTTACTTACATTATTAAGTTATCCTTTCATTTCGCATGTTATTATTGTTAAGTTGTTTGGTGAGTCCTTTTTTAGAAAAAAATCAAGGGGTGTATATTACAGTTTATCATAATATGTTGATGGGTATATGAGAGATGGGGGTGTATATGAGAGATGGTTTCTTGTGAACCACTACTCATGAAACACGGGTCAATGAGTTTGACTCAAAACTACACAATTGAATCCTGATAACAATATCATAATTTGACTTGTTGTGGAAAATATCTCTTACTTATCTATTTATGAGTTAAAGGGGCTCTATAATGAAAGGTTCATTAAGGCACAATACTTTCTTAAGGTTTTTCAAATGGGGTTGCAATCTAAGTGGGTTTAACCTTTGAGGAAACTTTGTGGTTAAGTGTGCTTGAGTTGGATTAGTACTGGGATGGGTGACCTCCCAAGAAGGCCCAATGCTTCACCTCTGTGAGCATCACCTAGATGAAATGAGTGCTAAGTGGACCATCCATTCTCATGAGAGATGGGTTCTTGTGAGCCACTACTCATGAAACATGGGTCAATGAGTTTGACTTGAAAATGACAAAGTTGAATCCTACTAGCAATATCATAATTTGACTTGTTGTGGAAAATATTTCCTACTTATCAATTGATGAACTAAACGGCCTCTATAATGAATGGTTCATAAGACACAACACTTTTTGAAGGTTTTGTAAATGGGGTTGCAAGCTAAGTGGGTTTAACCTTAGTGGAAAATTTGTGGTTAAGCACACTTGAGTTGGATTAGTATTGGGATGGGTGACCTCTCAGGAAGGCCCAATGTTTCACCTTTGTAAGAATCACCTAGATGCAATGAGTGCTAAGTGGACCATTCATTCTCATGAGAGATGGGTTCTTGTGAACCACTACTCTAAAAACACTGGTCAATAAGTTCGACTCAAAATTTACACAGTTGAATCCTAATAGCAATATCATCACTCATTTACTCCTTGTTATTTTTTGTAGCATAAAGGGAATTACACAATTGTTCATTGGAATCCTAAAATAATAATTATATCTAAAAGATAGGGATATTTTGTGCACTTTCTAACGTAAAAAATATTTTTGTAATCCTACCAAAAGTTGAAATATTTTGTTGGAAATAATTAGATCATTCACAAGATATTCAATTATATTGATGTTGTTTTCTAAACTAACCATTTGCTATAAAAATACCAAAACAAAGTGGAAGAAAGAAAATGGTTTAGAGAGATCCCATTTTTTTAATTGTGCATTGCTCTGTTTGAATGCATAAGTAATTTACTATTCACTACTTCTAAAATTACTATATGACTCACATTATCATAAGAATGATATAGTAAGGACCTCCATATTATTAAAATAATAAATCACATGAATACATTTAATCACACATAATTAGAAAATTAATACCACATGCTCAAATGTATAAAATAATAGAGATGTATAAGTCTAAATTAAATGAGCCAATAAAAAGTCAAAAAAAAAAAGAAATGATATTTTTTACAAGAGACCATAAGGTCGAATACAATAAATATATAATGTACATATCAATATGCATAGAATAAGCTATGAATATAATATCATGATATGGTAGAGAGTAAGGAACACAATCATTTAACTTTTGATGATTTCAAAAGCTTTGGCCAAAGCATCATTTTGAGCTAACTATTGAAATATAAGTTAAAGCAAAGACTTTTCCTTCTCTAAAAATTTACCCTTCTTTGTTCCTCCATATTCAACACTGTCTCTAAAAACATAAAACACATCAAAGAAACAATAATACATCTGTGTAACATGAGCATACAAGAGCACATAGGAACATAAAAGTGCATCTAAGAGCTTAAATAGGCATACATGAGTAATTGAAGACATTCAAGAACACATAAGTGTATACACTTGAGTATATAAGAGCTTACAAAAGCATGTTTGAGCATACAAAGACATTCATATCAACAAATGAAGAATCATAAAGAATACAAGATGAAAAATGATAGTCTACACTTTACCCTTTATATTAGAGGGTATAAACTATGTTATTCCAAAAGGAGCTTCCATGAGACAAAGATCAACTATCATCGATCACATAAATAAGACAAGATATCTAACCCTTGAACAATTAAGGATAATAATAACCAATATTTTATCAAGCATATTTCTGAATTAAACTATGATACTTTTCAAGACTGCAAATGAGGATGAAAATTTACTAAAAATCATGAAAAATAAAAATTAAAGCGATTCACTCTTAACATGATAATCTCAACATGACAATATATAAGTATTGTCTTGCTACCTCTTTTGCTAGCTAATGTTAGTTGATATAGCCCTAGTGTTAGCTCACCTAGTGACAATCTAACATATCTACCTTGTTGGCATAATAATATTTTCATCCAAGGCCTTACACTATGTACATTCTAAACACCTATCTCTATACATCTAGTTCATTGTCGATTTCATTAAGAAAAATAGAAGAATACCACATTGCTTTTGGCTATAATCTACTTTACTTCCTCAAAGATAATTATGTCATTTGACTAACCATGTCACCTCCTAACAAATAACCACATTTAGCTAAAATTAATTATATTTATAAATTTATTTCTCTTATTTTCTTTATTAAGACTTGAAACTAGATAGTGCATAACCTTTATCTTTAGTATGCCAACTATTGAAAAAGGACAAACTATTTCTTTAGAATAATAAAATCCTAATCAAATCATAGTCAAACAAGCCAACTAAATAATTATTTAAATAGTGACTGAAGCATTAACAAAACATCATAAATTTCTCTATTTTCCCACTCTATGAAAAGTAACAAAGGAATTTTATATATATGGATGACATACAATTAAGGAATAGTGATCTCAAAGACTAGTATGAGGTCATGGTTAGTACAAATCAGTCAATTTAAAAGAAAAGTCTTTTGCAAATGTGTTAGGTGTTGGCAAGAGACACTATTCCAGTGAACATTAGTACATGATAAATTCTTAGGGGTTGTAATTGATGGTAACTCAGTCCAGAAATCGTATTTGGTGCATGTAGATTTGATTTACCAGAAGTTGCATTGCTCATAAGGCATAAATCTGGAACGTGGAATACAGTAACCAATAGAGTATGATTTCAGTGCGCATAATTGCATAATTTTGGTTGCAATGATAGAGGCAGATGATTCAAGGTTTGAGGCATTTTAGTTTGTAATCCTAATATCCAGTGTTAATTCATGAGCGAGATTAAAGGTCCGGTATTCGGTAATTCAGGTAGAACAGAGCTATTTTGGTGTAACGTGTGATACAAAATTTTTAGGTTGATTTCGGTGAGTGGTTTTTTGTTCGAGGAAATTGGGTCAACTTGTGGGAAGCCTATTATCATTTTGTTTGAGTTTGCATATGGTTTTGTGGATGGATTGAGTTGACTTAAGGTTACACGTTTCATGTTGCGCATTATGCAGATTTTGAAAGCCAACATGGGAATTGATTTGTTTTATTGATAGGGATATATAAGATCAATTTGGTTGAGAATTTTGAGGTAAGTATGAGTGTAAAAAGTTTGTATGAGCTAATGTACGAAGTGTGGTGGATGTGATTGAATATTTTGGTGCTCCGGTATATGACAGAGCAGAGAGGCAAAATAGTTGCAGAAGGCTAATTGAGCTTAACCGAAACTGCTATTTGGCATTAGTAGATGTTATTCTTGAGTTAATTCACTATTGTAATCAATTGTAATCACCTATAAGGCAGTGAGCCTTCCTCTAGGTTGTAGCCCTTTTGTAATTGAGCAATGGGATCTAGCTAGTGTGCCTGAATGCAAGTGCATTCCCCTTTATGTAATATTATCATACTTCTGGTTGTAGTATAATAATATTGTGGGTTCAAATCCCACTGTGATTTTTCCCTTTCTGGGTTTCCACATAAAAATAATGGCGTTATGGTTTTGTGGCTAATCGGTTTATGTTTCTACACTTTACTTTCACTTTTATGCATCCAGTCATTTAAGAATCAGTTTAATATTGATTCACACCCCCCCCCCCTTTTAGTGTTCATTAATTCCAACAATTGGTATCAGAGCCTAGTTCCTTGGAAGAAGTCTAATAGCTTGAGGAGGATCTAGAAGATTGAATCAATGGACTCTGATTTATAGAAGCAACTTACTGTGGCACTTGAAGATCTTGATGTAGCTATGAAAGAGAAAAGCAGCCTGAAGAGAAGTCTGGAAGCAGTAGAAAATTTCATTGACTCTCTGAAAGAACAAGTGAACACATCTATGTTGGCCAATTGGTGGAATTGATTATGTCTTGCATCGATGTTTTATCATTGATGTCAACACTAGTTGTTTGGATGGTTTACGACACCCTTCTGGTCCTGGTAGGTTGAGTAGTTTTTGGTTAACTTGGATTAGGCATGATTTGGTTGACTCTGGTACAATCTAGTGATGGAATTGACTTGTTCATGATGCGTATACTCATATTTGATCAGTTGGTTTTGGTCTGGTGATTGAATTCTATCCTACTTACTTAGAAGATTGGTTTCTAGTTTCGGCGAGGGTTTCACCAACATAGCTTTTTGGTGGAGATCTTTGATGCATTGCATAATTAGTGTTGGTACAACTTTTGGTGGAGTTTCAAGATTCTATTGGTGATCATGTTTGAAACTTGGTGTTTGGTTATCATTGCTGAAGCATGTGGACCTAAACTTGGTCCCGATTGTTCTAGGTTATGGACCGCCACTGATGAAATGTGTGGATAGGACCTATTGTTGTATTTTTGGGATGTCTTATGTGTGGATATTATTTGTTTTGGTCTAAAGTTGACATGGTTTGTAATTATGTAATTAGTTTATTGTTTGGTGGCTGACCTGATTGTTTATGGTTGAGGGTTTGTATAAATAAGATGTAAGATCTCATAGTAGATCATCATGGTTAATGTAAGAGGTCATGGTCAAGGAATGTAATGTGCAAATGATGTAATATTATTCTGGCAAAAGAGTTGGTCGATCATTGGAGATCAAATTGGGTTTATAAGAGGATTTAGTCCTCCAGTATTGAGCCTAATTGGAACTGTACTCAAGCATAGGAGATGTTATCTTTTGCAGTTCAACACTTCTCCAGATTGGTCTGGATTTGTATGTAGTCAGTGAGGCTCCTTTTGTGATGAGCAGTGTGCTCTAGGTTGTTGGCCATTTTGCAAGTGCAAGCCCCTTCATTGTAAATTCACATACTTACTACAGAAGTATTATCTGACTGTGGGTAGACTTCCCACCGTGGTTTTTCCCTTTACAAGGTTTTCCACGTACAAATCTTGGTGTTGTGTGGATGACTTTTATTTTGTGATTATTTTTTATACTTTATTTGATCAATTGTTATTCTGGTACTGTTGTTTTCAATTGCTAAAGCTTTCGGTAATTTGTGACAACTGATTCACCCCCCCCCCCCCCCTCTCAGTTGTCTTCCGTTTATCTAAACTATCTAACAATTGGTATCAGAGCTTTGGTCCTCTCTATAGAAAGCTTAACTACTTGAGGAAGATTCTATGACGACTAATAGTTCAAGTTCATCCAATTCTTCTGGAGCTATCTTTTGAAGGGATATACCAAGGCTTGAAGGAACATATTATACAATATGGAAAATTTGGATGGAGACTTGTCTGAGATGTCTTGGCAAGGGGATTTGGGAGATCACATGGAATGGTGTCACACCCTATAATCCGAGATCTGGCAATCCTCCTCTGACAAACCTGGACAAGGAGCTTGAGAATGATTGTAGAACAAGTGAAGCCCTCTTGTGTGCACTTTCTGATCAGCAAATAATGGGATTAACTGAAAAATCATCTGGAAAGGCTATATGGGATAAATTGCACTCTTAATGAAGGTGACCCTACAGTGAAGATTGCTAAACTTGATAATTATCGAGTGAGATATGAAAACTTGAAGATGGAAGAAGATGAAAGGATCACTGCATTCATGGTAAGGGTAAATGAGATTGTTATGAGAATTCAATGTTGTGGTGGAACTTTGAGCAAAGATGAGATTGTTTCTAAAGTCCCTGAGAGCCCTACCATTGGCTTACAAAATGAAGGCTATTGCTATTAACAAATTGAGAAAAATGGCTAATACATCTGTCAACAAAGATACCTTGGTTGGGAAACTATCTGCTTTTGAGCTTGAGGAATTTGGACCTTCTAGAGCTATGAAGACTGAACTTGCTTTTCATGCATCTAAATCTACAACCGGTAAGCAAGATTGGAGAGCTTTATATGCAAAAGAATTAGAAGATATGAAGAGAGAAGATGATGAGTTTGAGCAACTTGAAGCACTATTTTCTAAAAGAGTACCAAAAGGACTGGTAGGAAGTAAGTGTGAAGGAAAAGCACCTTTTAAATGTTTTGCATGCAATAAGATTGGTCATTTTGCATCTAGATATCCTAAAAGGAATTCAAGATTTGAAGAAAGAGTTAAGAGAACATTTAAACCTAACCTTGGATATCAGAACAAGTATAAATTCAAGAAAAATAGAGACAAATCATGCTACTTAGTGGATGAGGAAGGCATTACTGATTCAGATGATGAACCAACAGATGACTCTGCTAGTGGATCCGGTAATGAGAAAGAATGGGTATTCTTGGCTATCAAGGAAGATGATCCAGTACTGGGAGAGAATGTACCTGAGGAGAAGGCACTTGCTGCTAAAATTGAGGATAAGGATGAATGGGTAATAGACAGTGGTTGTTCACATCATATGATTGGAGATAAAGGGAAGTTTTTGTCATTGCAAGAAATTGATGGTGGACTAATTAGATTTGGAGATGACAAGGCATGTATGATTAAAGGAAAAGGAACTATATCATTGGATGGTAAGAACAATATTGACAATGTTTATTATGTTGAAGGTTTGAGGCATAATCTTTTGATTGTAGGACAATTGGTAGATAAGGGATTTCAATTATAGTACAAGGATGGAAAATGCAAAATCATTAACAGATCTGGCTTGGAGATTACAACTGGTACACAGACAAAAGGTAACATTTTTCATTTGAACTCCGGTGAGAAGACATCTTTGATTACATAGATTGATGAGAGTTGGCTATGGCATAAAAGGCTATGTCATGTGAATTTTGATTGCATTGTGAAGATCAGTTCAACTAAGGTTGTTAGATATATACCTAAGATTATGAAGCCCTATAATCCGGTATGTAAAGAATGTCAAATGGGTAAATAGGTCAGAACCTCTTTTAGGAGTATACAAGATAAATCAAATTATGTTCTTGATATTATTCATACTGATTTGTGTGGCCCTGCTAGAGTTAAAAGTTTTCATGGTGATAGATATTTTATGCTAATCATTGATGATTATTCTAGAATGATGTGGGTTACTTTTTTTAGAGCAAAATTTGAAGCATTTGAAAAGTTTAAAATCTTTAAGGCTAAAGTGGAAACTAAGACAAGATTCAAGATTAAAAGTTTGAGATCAGATCATGGTGGAGAATTCACATCTAGCGAGTTTAATAACTTTTGTAACAAGCATGGCATTAGAAGACAATTTTCTGCCCCCGGACACCTCAGCAAAATGGAGTTGTGGAAAGGAAAAACAAAACTATCTTGGATGTTCCTAGAACAATGATGATGGAAGCTAATCTACCCCATATCTATTGGAGAGAAGTAGTTAGTACAGTGGTTTACACATTCAACATAGTATATATCAAAGGAGAAACCAATAAGACACCTTATGAATTATGGTTTGGCAGTACACCTACAGTTAAGTATTTCATATTTTTTGGTAGTAAATGTTACATCAGGAGAGATGATGCTATTGGGAAATTTGATCCTAGAAGTGATGAAGGCATATTTATTGGTTATTCTAATGAAAGCAAAGCATAAAGATGTTATAACAAGAGATTGAAGAGAATAGTGGAGAATGCTAATATCAAAGTAGATGAGTTGAGCAAAAGTCAAATCAGAACTTATGCAAAGGAATCGGGTGTGGAAATAATTGTATCCGAACTGGTAGCACCTCTACCAAAACAAAGAGTTGAACCAGTTACTCCAGCAACATCAGAGAATTATATAGTAACTAAAGATCATGGAAGAGGAACAGAGAGTCAGAAGACTCCTGGGTATGTGAGATTGAATCATTCTGAAGATCAAATCATTGGGGATAAGAGCAATGGAGTGATGACAAGAAGAAGACTGGCAACTAATGAGGTATGTTTAATTTCACAAGTTGAATCGGTATCATTAATTGAAGCATGTAAAGATGAATTTTGGTTAAAAGCTATGGAAGAAGAATTAGATCAGATTGAGAAAAATAACACATGGACTTTGGTTCCCCGGCCTAAAAATAAAAATGTCATTGGAACTAAATGGGTTTTTAGAAATAAATTGAATGATGGTAAATTTATAACGAATAAGGCTAGATTGGTTTGTAAAGGATATTCTCAGAAGGAAGGAATTGATTATGGAGAAACTTTTGCACCAGTAGTGAGGATTGAAGTTGTAAGATTATTTCTTGCCTATGTTGCTTACAAAAACTACAAGGTTTATCAGATGGATGTTAAATGTGCATTATTGAATGGGGATCTTGATGAGGAAGTTTATATTGAGCAACCTGATGGTTTTTCACTATCGATGATACTGATATGGGTTGAAGGTTAAGGAAATATTTATATGGATTGAAACAAGCACCTAGAGCTTGGTATGCAAGGTTGGATAAATATTTTTTGAAGCTTGGTTTTACTAAGGGTAGTGCTGACAGTAATATATATTATAAAATCATTGATGATGACATACTGATTGTTGAAGTATTTGTTTATGATATTATTTTTGGAGGTGAAGATAAATTATGCATAGAATTTTCTAAGAATGTGGAGAAAGGATTTGAGATGTCTATGATTGATGAGATGAATTTTTTCTTAGGTTTGCAAATTACTCAGACTGACAAAGGTATTTTTATCTGTCAAACTAAGTATGCTAAGGAATTATTGAAGAAATTTGGTATGGGAGATTCTAAACCGGTAAGTACGTCTATGGTTACAAGTGAGAAATTGACAAGGAAAGATATTTCTACATTGATAAATCCTACAAGATACAAATCTATGATTGGAGCTCTACTTTATTTGACTCAGACTAGGCCTGACATTATGAATGTTACTAGAGAAAATAATGAGATGGTGGTGAAAAGGATTTTTAGATACTTGCAATGTACATCAGAATATGGTTTGTGGTATCCTAAGGATGATAACTTTCTTTTATGTGCATATAGAGATGTTGATTGGGTTGGAGATGTTGATGACCGGAAAAGTACTTCCGGTGGAGCTTTCTTTCAAGGAAAGAAGTTGGTTTCATAGATTAGCAAGAAACAGTCGTGTACTTCTTTATCTACTGCTGAATTTGAGTATGTTGATGTTGCTACTAATTTTACACAAGTTTTATGGATGAAGCAAATGTTGAAGGATATAAAGGTGAATTGTAATGCATCGATAGTTATTCATTGTGATAACTCTACTGCTATTGATATATCAAAGAATCCAGTATTTCACTCTAAGACAAAGTACATATCTATCAAGTACAACTTTTTAAAGGAGAAGGTGGAAGCAAATGAAGTTAAACCGGTTTATGTAAACACTAAAGAACATATTGCAAATATTTTCACTAAACCTTTATCCAAGGAATCATTTGAGTACCTGAGAGATAGATTGGGGGCTTTTGCCCCTTCGGCAGAGACTTGATTGATGTGGTTTGGCATCAGTCTGGTATGCATTCTTAGAGATACTATTCATTTTGGCACTAATGTGGGATGCTACTGCTCAGGGGGAGTAGTCAACTTTGAGATTAAGAGGCTTATACTTTGATATTTTGTTTGATTTCTGGCATTGATGTCAAAGGGGGAGAGATAGTGATGTGAAAAATAATTTCAGAACTTTACAAAGATATTATTCACAGAGGGAGAGTTATTGATATTCAGAGATACATGCAAGAGATTGTTGGTTGTCTTCCATAGGGGGAGACTTGTTTGGCATTTCTTGGTACTTAGACGTTTTTCACATCTAGTGTTGTCATCAATGCAAAAGGCAGAGATTGTTGGCCATTTGGTGGAATTGATTATGTGTTGCATCGATGTTTTGTCATTGATGTCAACACTAGTTGTTTGGATGCTTTACCGACACCCTTTTGGTCTCGGTAGGTTGAGTAGTTTCTAGTTAACTTGGATCCAGCATGATCTAGCTGACTCTGGTACAATCTAGTGATGGAATTGACATGTTCATGATGTGTATACTCATATTTGATCATTTGGTTTTGGTCTGGTGATTGAATGCTATCCTACTTAGAAGATTGGTTTTTGGTTTCAGCGAGGGTTTCACCGACAGATCTTTTTGGTGGAGATCTTTGATGCATTGCATAATTAGTGTTGGTACAAATTTTGGTGGAGTTTCAGGATGTTGTTGGTGATCATGTTTGAAACTTGGCGTTTGGTGATCATTGTTAAAGTGTGTGGACCTAAACTTGGTCCCAATTGTTCTAGGTTATGGAACGACATTGATGAAACATGTGGATAGGACCTATTGTTGTATTTTTGGGATGTCTTATGTGTGGATATTATTTTTTTTGGTCTAAAGATGACATGGTTTGTAATTATGTAATTGGTTTATTGTTTGGTGGTCGGCTTGATTGTTTATGGTCAAGGTTTTGTATAAATAAGATGTAAGATCTCATGGTAGATCATCATGGTTAATGTAAGAGGTCATGGTCAAGGAATGTAATGTGCGAATAATGTAATATCATTCTGGAAGAGGAGTTGGTCAATCATTGGAGATCAAATTGGGTTTATAAGAGGATTTAGTTCTCTCGTATTGAGCCTAACTGGAACTATACTCAGGCATAGGAGATGCTATCTTTGCAGATCAACACTTCTCCGGATTGTAGTCTGGATTTGTATGTAGTCAGTGAGACTCCTTTTGTGATGAGCAGTGTGCTCTAGGTTTTTGGCCTTCCTGCAAGTGTAGGCCCCTTCATTGTAAATTCACATACTTACTACATAAGTATTATCTAACTGTGGGTTGACTTCCCACCGTGGTTTTTCCCTTTACAAGGTTTTCCACGTACAAATCTTGGTGTTGTGTGGATGACTTTTATTCTGTGATTATTGTTTATACTTTATTTGATTAACTGCTATTCCAGTACTGTTGTTTTAAATTGCTAAAGCTTCTGATAATCTGTGACAACTGATTCACCCCCTCCCCCTCTCAGTTGTCTTCTGATTATCTAAACTATCTAACAATCTAGAGAGGAGAGAAAGGAACTGATGGATAAACTCAAGGAGAAAGAAGAACAATGCATTGATAATAAATTCCTACAAGATAAGACAGATGAATGTGAGAAGCTTTCTAGAGATAATGTAGCCCTAAAGAATGAGATGCAATCTATTGTGATGAAGCTAACAAAGGATATTGAAGACCGAAAGAAGACTAAAGAAAATATGACTCAGTTATTGAAAGATAGATTTGATGAATGTTGCAGATTGAACTATCAGAATGATCAGTTGAAACTTGAATTGGTGCAATGCAAGAATGATGGACAAGAACTTGAAATGTAGATCATAATCCTAAGAGATGAGATTTCCAATGCTAATAAGTACAAGGAAAAATTCAAAGCTAGCTCATCCAAGCTAGATGAGATGCTAGAAAGTCAGAGACATGGGAAAGACATGCGAGGACTTGGATATGAGAAAGGAGAATCCTCCGATTCAGGAGAAAGGAATCATTAGAAGAACATGAAACCTCTGGTAAGGAAACCTAATGCTTATAAATTCAATGGTAAATTTTTTGTTTGCAGTAAATTTGGTCATATGGTAAGTCAATGTAGAAATAGGATGATGAATAATGGTCCTACCTTTGTCGGTCAATGTTTCATATGCAACAACTTTGGTCATAAGTCAAATATGTGCAGAATAGTGATGAATAATTTTCAAAATAAGAGATTCTATTCTTGTGGAATGTATGGACACATTTATAACCAATGCAAGATGAGA
Source organism: Cryptomeria japonica (assembly GCF_030272615.1). Classification (NCBI taxonomy): domain Eukaryota; kingdom Viridiplantae; phylum Streptophyta; class Pinopsida; order Cupressales; family Cupressaceae; genus Cryptomeria; species Cryptomeria japonica. Next base: position 240,775,203 of record NC_081414.1, read on the forward strand.
CCAAATCAAATGAACTTTAGGCCTATGCAGGGAAATGTTGTTTGTCATGCATGCAACAAATCTAGTCACATTGCAAAATATTGTAGAATCAAGAATGCAAGCAAGAATGCTCCAGTAGATAAGAACATATCAGATGAAAAAGGAAAAGCGAAGGTTGAAGAGGTTAGAGAGAATCATAAGAAGATGTGGGTTATGAAGGAAGATTCAAATGTTCAGAATGGCTCCACACCCAATTCTGGTGTTGGAACCTCATCCGATAACTAAGGCATTTTGGCCTTATGGGGAAATTTTTCATGCAAATCCTTAAAAATCCCTTTTCTAATATCTATAACCGGATGAGGAATGTTGTAGATGATGAAAATTAGTTGTGCAGTTGATATCCGAAAGATTACATGCCTATTTGAGTATCCAGTGATGAATTCTTGGAGGAACAGGGTATACGGAAAGCCTTTAGGGTTGTGCATTTATCACAACTTAAAGTTAGGTTTTTAGAGGATAAAAAGGCATTCTATCATTCATTCCTTACATTGCAAATGTAGAGAAATAGCAGGAGAGCAAGGCAAACAAGACTAAGCAACAAAAATAGAGCTTGAAGCGATCCGATAGCGATTCATAGCATTCGATTGAATTTAAAAATGTATTTCTCATGTTCAAGTTTTTTTCATACCCTAATTTTGAAATGGCATCTAGACCTGGTGTAGCAACTCCATTGGTGGTAGAAATCACTGAAAGGGCAAGGCCTATGTTTAAGAAACATCCATTCAAATTGGTTGAAGAGGATCGAGAAGGAGCATTTTCCTCTATATTGTATGATGTGTTGCATAATGAATATATTAGGGCATCAATTCATTGTAATATTTAAGAGATTGGGAATGCAAACATGTTATCACTATACACCAATCATATGATGGGTGGAATGGAGAATCTGAAACCCGAATTTAAATCATTACAAGATAAGGGTTTTATCCAATTTGATCACTTTCCGGTGTTTGATGAACCCGAATGGCTCTGGTATGTCTTGAGCTAAATCCATGATGAATTTATATGGCTAGATAGACCTCACAAGATCACCAAGCAAGCTATTCAAGCGGTAACCTGTTTGAATGCAATCGATGAGATCCCCAGTCTGAGAAATGTCAAGAACACAACTGTGATAGCGATTACCGGATACCAACATGACAACTAATCGATGACAATAAGTGATATCATAGAGCAATATGTAAGATTTTCTTCAATGGTGATAGGATATAAGGTGTACCAGTCTAGTAGACATAACTCAATATCCTATACTGCAATATTTGCATCTTATAAGATGCTCAAGGAGGAAAAAAGATATGACCTGTGCGGAGTACTTAGTGAGCTAATGAAAAATCTGAAGAAGATCAAACAAGATAAGAAGCATGTTTTCAAGTTCGGCTTTTTGATTGTTTGTTTAGAACTTTAATTTTTGAATTAAATCCCCAATATTGGAAAAATACAATGGGCTTATGAAAATCCAGTAGTAGTCCAAATCAAGGAAGGTTTACAGGGATTAGGTGATGTGGTGACTCAAAAATCTTCTTTGTGGGGTTACTTTAAATAATTTCAAGCCATGATGCAAAGCAAAGAAAGGATCCCAAAATATATTATTGAAAAATATGAGAATACAATCTACTTTATGATAGATAAAGTTCAATGTCACATGGAGGCAACAAAACCTAGAACCGTGTGGATCATGCCCATGGGGTATGAGGTAGATGAAAACACTCTTGATGCATATGCTCAACACCTATTGAGTAAACTGGTGTATGAAAAAGAAGATAGGTTTGGCACCTACAAGGAGAAATATCTTGACCTGCACAAGCAATTCATTGAGCCTGCAAGGAAGAGGAAGGTCAGAAAAAGGGTTGAAGAGCTTGCAGAACAAATGGGTATAACCAAATAAGTTGTTCAGAGGGATAGGGAGCAAAATATACTAAAGGAGGAGGACATGGTAAAGCCTAAGAAGACAAAACTGGTCTCCACTCCTCCCAAGCAATCCAAGGCAAGGCAAGCCCAATCAACACCTACCTGCAGTGCCTAGAAGCCTATCCCTCCACCCAAGCCACAAGCCAAGTCAACCAATGGAGCAGAGAAGAGGAAGAAGGAGAAGCCACAAAGGGAATATGTTGTAACCACTACTGAGGATGTATAAACAAAATCTGATGAAGCGGTGAAAGAGGTGAAGAAGATAGCTACCTATGCTAGGGTAGTGAGGAAGCCTCAATCTGCTGAAGCCCAACCAACCAAGAAGCCCAAGGACAAAAGCCAACACATCCAATAGAGCCGGAGCAAGCAAGAAACACAAATCTAAATTGGATGAAGCTCTAAATCCCGATAAGGTTGAAGGTACTTATGATGTTGTACCCCCAATGACTTTGAATTAAATAATTGATGAAATTGTAATGGAGAGAATTTGTCACCTCAAGGATGAAGAATCCTTAAGGACAAATTGTCCTTCCAATTACCTCTGCGAACTGGCACTAAGATGAGCCAGGAGATAACAAATTTATACAAGGAGCATCAGCCACCCAAGAAGCATCTCTGGACGGCTCTGCAGAGCCTCTGTCCTTGGGACGAGCGTGCAGAGCTGGGACACTAGTGCGATGCATTGTTGTCCTGTACAGATAGAGCACAAAGTCTGAGCTGAAAGTCCGAGACGCACTGACATAACTTATAAAATAGCTAAACAATATTGGAAATTATGAAAAAAAAAATGGATTACGAAATATAATAAGGAAAATGCTAAAGAATAAGAAAATCTTACAACCGGTCCACGCTATGAAGTCTCCCACAAGATAATATTTTCTTCGCGAACTTGTGCCTACACACATGCAAGAGAGAAAATTTTGGGGGTTGTGTTTTGGGAGTCTGCCTAAGTCAGACCCCCTTTTTGGTGTTTCCACCTCCACGGACAACCAAAAAAGCCATGGGAAAGGAAGATGATGAAGAAGCTGATAAAGAAGAATGTAAAGACAAATACACAGACAATGCTATGCTATTTGGTAATTGGAAAATAAACAAGATATTGGAAGTGCAAGATAGAGTTAGATTACTCCCCTAGTGCTTGGAAAGTGTTGGCATACTTGATAAACTTGGTAGCTTGATGTTGCTACAACAATGGTGGTGGTGTCTCCAAGAGATTCAATTCCCAAGAGTAAGTCACCAATCTACCAAAAGATCCTTTGGAAATGTCCCAAAACCAAGGATATAGGCTAAGCGATGAGCTTGAATGTTGGTGGCTGCGTAGGGAGGCATTACGATTCCTTCCTGGAGTGGATCATAATGTCCCAACGACCACCTGCTGGCTGGCAAGTTGGCAGGAAGGTAGCACGTCGCGTGGACATATCCGCGCCGCATCTGCATCCTGCAAATCTGTTAGATTGACAAAGTTGGTAATGCCTCTGGGGAAGTTGACATGGACTTCTAAAGTGGACAAAAGGACAAGTTGGTGAACCTGTCCTCCAAGAAGTGTGGGGGAGGCACCACATGTCACAGTTTCCACTAAAGGTGATGAGGGTGATATTTTTGACTCTACATTTTGCCCGCACTTTATAAAGCATGTCTCTGTTAAGAGATGCAAAGTTAAAGTAGGAAAGGCAGAAAAGGTGAAGAGGAGAAAATATCGCGATAGGGAAGCAGATGCTTATTGATCAAAGGAAGTTGCCCCCAACGATATGATGCTAGAATTTTGGAATAGAAATCGGTGCTTGGAACATCGACAACACGCTAGTTGCAGTCCAACCTGATGGATGATAAGATATGATAAAGAAGTTGGAACAAAGCGCAATAAGAACAAGCCTCGTCATGGAGGAAAGTTACCGATAATAAAAAGATACAAGATAGGGCGGCTACCATTGGTACAAGATACATCGATATGGTTAGCATGATGCACCATGTCGAGAGTTGTATGATAGGGTGTGATAAGCCAGTATGGATGACCATACAATAGGGAAAATTGGAATGCCGATATGGATAACCATATGATAGGGAAAATTGGAACGCCGATATGGATAACCATATGATAGGACAAATTGGAACGCCGATATGGATAACCATATGATAGGGCGAAATGATATACCAACATGGGTAGTGAGGTGTTGGATCACCATGCAATAGGGTAGATAAGTTAGTCGGCATGGGTGGCGACATGCTAGATTTCCATGCGATAGGGCAATTGGAATTGGAACATAGTAGATTGGCCTCTACCAAGGCAAGAAAGATGATAGAGATTAGAAAGATGGTTTAGCCCCCATGTAGGAAATATTTGGAACAGATCAAGTGGTTTTTCCCCCACTTAGAAAGAAAAGATCAAGTGGTTTGGCCCCCACCTAGGTGCACATGATAAAGCAAATGTATGAAAAAACATAAAAATAAAGGCACAAATGCAGAAATGATGATATGATGCCACCCCCCCTTAGAATGATATGGATGGAAGGCATGTCATTCTAAGGAGAAGAAGAGTTGTGGCACGTCAACATAGCGAGATGTTTCTATGGAATGCCACTAAGAGATAGTGACACATAAATGTCCACAACATCAAAAGATGTAATGCCAGAGGACAGGAGGATCCAATAGTATGGCATCAAAACCCATAACGTTGTTAAAAAGACATAGAGTATCACTACGAGATGGGTGTATCGTCATAGTGCCAAATTTCTTGGATATGAAGAAGAGCACAGGAAGATAAAGATTTAAAAAAAATTCGGGTCAACATGGAAGAAAGAAAAGAATGCCCCCAATGCTTTGCATCATCCCCGAATGTCAAAAAGAAAGATATGACAAGTAGAAGGAGGTAAACAAATAGAGGAATGTGTACAACAGAAAATCCCCCATATTTGAGCACCTATAGAGTAACTTAGGTCCTTCAGGAGAGCACAACGCATAAAAATAGTCAACCTCCTGTATCCAAGTACCTACGGAGTGACTTGGGTCCTTCGGGAGGAAACAAATAGATAAAGCAAACACAGGTGAACACAACCACACACACATGCAAGCTGATGGAGATGAAAAATAAGTCCTAACAATCAGCCCTTAGAAGGGGATCATATTACAGGAGGTCATTATCCTCAAGAAGAGCCTCATCCTCCCAATCTAGGTCAAAGGCAGAGGGGGGCGAGATCAGAGAGGGACTATTGAAAGGGCTGCATGGGGTGCCTCACCAGCAGTGAGAGAAAGAGATGAAGTAGCAACAAAGTCTTCATCTACAATCTAGGAGGAGGTGAGGGTCAACAGTCCTGTGAAAATTGTAGACAAGGCCGAAATGTCCTCCAAGGAACCGAACATGCAAGACTTCAAGGAGGAAGCAGGTGACTCACTTGGAGAAGATGGAACAAGGACAGGACAACCGACCTTGGGAAGAGGGGCAGTGACAAACTCAGGAGAAGGTTGGGCTTTCTCGATCATGCAAACAGAGACAGGAAAACTAGCAAGACTGAGACATGCAAAGGAAGGGATGAAGAACATACCTGTGAAGACTTGTGTCATCAAAACTCTGAAATAGGGCCCTCCTCAAACTTGCATTTACATGGGATAGTAGTGTCAAGCCTTCTGTCAATCGCAAAAGGCTAAAGGACCCCAGGAAAGTTGTGATGCTGAAGAGGTGGCAAAATAGGTGGAGCAGCGGAAGCTGCGCTGGAGACCACCTATGTGTGCGACATATCCAAAGGCACGGACAAGGGTGGAGTGTCTGATAGAGAACTGATAAGCAGAGGCTCAAAGGAAGGAGTGATGAAGACCTGCACCCGTTTAGGGGGAGGGTCATCAAAGGTCCCTAGAGCAATGGGAAGTGAAATTGAAATTGATGGAAAACTGGGAGCCATCAAAGGAATAGGATTTGACACAACAATGTTGGAGGATGCACCGATAGACTATAAGGTAGCGTTATGCGCTCAAGCCTGGGCCCGTCGAAAATTGTTTACGCTCACGCGCAAGCTGGTTCTAATGAAGGTGGGGACCACCAACTGCAATATGAGATGGATTAGGAGCATCATGTTCCATAGGAGAGGCTTCCAAGATTGGCTCAAGGACAAGAGGAGGACTAACTGATGAAACAAGAGGGACATCTTGAACAGGCACCACATTCACAGTGACAGGCCCCCGACCTCACTTCACTCGAGGAGCGAGTGGAGGAATAGGAGGCACCGACGTGGTCTATGATGTAGATGCAAGCAAAGATGAAGGAACCTGAGATGAGAACTTCCCCTCTGCATAGCGAGATGGCCTAGGGATATCGACCATGATGGGAAACTCGAAGGGTGGACAGGTCATAGAATTTGGCAATGAAGGTACCTTTTCTTTGGCTGCAGTAGGTGCAGTCATAGGAACAAAAGATACCACTAGGGTCTACACGGTCCTAGGCAGATGAGGAAATATCAGTGCAAGAGTGGGTTTAGCCCTGACCCCCTGTGATCGAGTGACATGTGGCACAACCCATTCCAAGACCGAGATATCAGGTGCTGAAGTTGATGCAGGGGGCGACAAAGGTACGACAAGTTGCACCGACGTAGAAGTCGACTCCCCCATCTTGTATTTATAATATGCACAGTATAAAAGGTCACTGCGGGGAAGCATTGGCCCAATCGGGGTAGACTAGAGGTGATCCAAAAAGAATTCCCCATGGGAAATCAACGGTCAATAGCCAGTATCCTAGATGACATGCACTGTGCCCTCATGAGGAAAATTTAGGCACTTGTGAGCCACGGAAGGAACCACCTCCATGGCGATCAACCACTGGGACCTACCATGTCCATCAAGGTGATGCTACCCAATGGGCTGATAGAGAATCCATGGTGGGTCTGCAAGCTAGTGTGACACTTGTCATAGACCAGCCTATACCATCCATTCACGAAGAGTGTCTCCTTCATGATAACGTCGACTCTGCTCAAGGGGTCAACCATCACACCTGTGATAGTTTGAAGGTTCAATCGAGCAGGGATATAGAGAGGAGTAGGCTCTCTGTAATATGGGGCATCGAGCGGTGTGAATGAGATAAGAATGTCAGACACCTTCCCCTTCTGGGCAAGGTGGGAGACGATAGGGGTGACGATCACCATATTGTTATATGGATTACCATCCAAGGCTGGATCAAATGTAGAAATCACATTTGTCGAGTGCGGAGGAAATGGGTTGGTATAGATCTGCAAGTCAATGTTGGTTTAATCCATGGATTTGTTCGACTTGTGTTTCCTTGCGTCAACTTTGATAGCCCCACTGTCGATGTGGTCTTGGACAATGTGTCTAAGATTATAACATCTCTCAGTGTCGTGACCGGGCACATGATGGTAATAACAATACTTTGACCCATCGAACCGGTGGGGGTAGGGTCGGCTATCTAACAAAGGTTTAGGCTCAGGTAGGGTGATCTCAAAACAACTGTTGCATGATACTCAAATAAGAGTCATTCAATTTTGTGAAGACTAGGTTTTGTGAAGATTGAGAGGTAGCTATCGGAGGAGTAGCCACTACATTAGCCACAAATTTATTCCTCTGAGAACGTGCCAGGAAAGGACCCACCATGAGGGTTTGAAGAAGAGTCTCTGAACTGCGTCATGGGATGTGTTGGGACTCATAAGATTTGAGTTAATTTGAGAGGCCCATTTTAAAATTATGCTCTGCACTTTCAAATGGCACTTGATGAATCAACCTGAATCGCCTGGTTTGAGGGCATGAAGAATAGTGCCAGCAATCCGCCCCTTGAGTGCCTGTGAAACATGGGTTAAAGAAATTTCAGAGCAAATGCAATCTTTTTGTGTAAAGCATTTTTACTTGGGCGCCAAAGAAGGTTTTAAAAGGCTGGGGAAATTTCCATGTAAATGTCGCCAGGCATGAACATTTATCCCATATTGGTTGTGCAAGGGGCATTTTTTGTATATTAATACAAAGTCGCACACCTCTATAGTGTCAAAGCTTAAGGGATTTTGGCAAGAGGCAGCTTGTGGCCCAATGGAACTTGCATGCGCATGCATCTCAAGGTGTCAAAATTTCAGAATGGGCTAGCGAGAAGAGGCTAAGGGTCGTGCAAGTCGAGAAGATCCAACGATAGATCCGAGGAAGATCAACGATGGAGTAAAATTTAGGGACTATCAATGGTTGTTGTTGTATCATGATTGTCAAGTGCTCAAAATGTTATTTCTTGCGACCCAGCGACAAACCACTACTAGGAAGCCCAGACAAAAGTTAAGGCAGATGGTTAAGTGGTGGCGGCTAAGTTCTGAAAGAAATTTAAAGATCGAACGGTCACTTCAAAATGATCGATGATTGTCGTGAGATTGCAACATAAAGTTGCACGATGGAATATTCGTTGTGACCCAGCGACCAAGTGGTGGGACCCGACAGGAGAGAAGCTAAGGAGAGTTAAAGGCCAAGCAAATCATAGATGATCAGACAAAGATCGTGATGATCCGACAGTGGTCGCTAGACCGTGATGGGAAAATGCTCGATGAGTTATCCATCATGACTAGGCAACAAGGCGGGCCCAAGTCCAATAGAAGGTCTGACCTAAGGTGATGTGGTGGTTAAGGTGGCACCCAGTTGGATCCAAAGGCAAACCAGAGGCTGACATGTGGCAAACCCGACAGAAGGGGTGAGCGGCAAAAACCAATTCGAGACCTCATGACTTAAACCCAATCTCCAGCTCGCTAGCATAAAATGCTAACACCCAAAAAACTAGAGACCTTGTGAGCGAGCAGATCCGAAGAAGATCCAACGGTGGTCACTAGGTCGTGATGGGAAATTGCTTGTTAAAATATCCATTGCAACCCAGCGACAAAGAAGAGCTTCATTTTGGCGGCGAGTCTAGGTCATGTTGAGGTGGTAGGACAGGGACCCCATAGACAATCAGGGGGTGCCACATGGTGGAGCATAGAAGGATGATCAAGGCAAAAGTCAAAATTAAATATATAATCTCGGCTATAGTGCAGAAAATTCAAAAATTTAAATGACTGTTGTGCAGAAAGATTGATGGCTGGCAGGTTATTTTTTGCCCAGATATAGACATGTTATATATCATTAGAAAGCTCTTGGAACGAGAAGTCTTTTTTTGTAGTTAGTTGTAGCACACGTCAAGTATCTCAAGGGAAATTTCCTCAAGATTTCAGAAGGTTTTTTCAGTTTGTCAAAGAAGATTTTCTACAGGCCAAGTGTGTGAGCAATTAATGTAGAAAGATTTGGGACAGTGGTCATCGTCAGAGATGAAATCCGAAATTCTTCTCTCTTCCTTCTTATTCTGAGTTTCTTCTCATTGTAAGGGGTTCCAGTTTTTTGGAGAATTTCTCCAAGGGAGATTTCCAAGAGGGGTTCCATTTTTGCATTGAATTTTCTTAGTTGTAACTGTTGATGTTCTTGTTCTTCTGTCATTGAATATATACATTTGCAGATTGTTTCTTAGTTGCAAGTCACATATATGTAAGGCATATATGCAGTTGCATTGGATTGTCTTCAGGCATTCTTTATTTTCAATAAATCCAGTCTTCAAGGGAGTTTGGGTTTGTCCTCTCAAAGTGGGAGTGTAATGGGTGTTCTTAAGTACTCTTCAAGGAAGAGTTTAAATTTTGTGAACAATCATTTTGGATTTGGGTCAATGTTTGGATAAGTATGATCCTTTGATTGAGTCTGGAATGTATTAATGTCAGACATTAATACATGGATATCTTTTTGAATGAATCTGATGTGCAGCTTGGATTCCATTTGTGGTTTTGTATTGACTCTATGCCCAGGTTAAGGCACTGATCTGTTATAGCTAGAAGTTACTTGCTTCTTTTGTAAAAAAAATCAAATCAAAATATCTTTTGCTTTATGTTTTGTGGTAATGTTCCACCTATCTCATGCTCCAATCTAGTTGAGATGTCAATGTAGATCTAGCCCATCTGCAGTAACCTCCTTGTTGTTGAGCCTTTTGAGATTCATCTGCTTTTGTTGATGCCATATGATTGTACTGGTTGTATTTTATGCATCAAAGGGTGTCCCCCCCTAGGTCTAGCAGAACCTGAAGTGTAGGAGGATCATTAGGTCTTATGTTATGTTGTCCAAGCACTAAAGCATTTCATTGATTGAGATTGGCTATTTCATAGATAGATTGCAGGTGAACTTGGGTTTCTCATTTTTTAGAACAACAAAAATGGTGACTCTTCTAGGGAGTAATCTAAAGATCTCTGGTATAGATTGTTGAATCAGATTGTAAGTGAGTTTGCCCATCCGAGTCACTACAACAAAAATGGCGACTTTGTTGGGGAAATATGAAATTTATTGAAGATACTTTCCTTCATGAAGGCGGTGGTGACTCTTTAAGAAGACCAGTGTACAATGTTAGAAGGTCTGAAAAAAGATCTTACCAAATATCAAAACAGCAGCTGCAATATTCAGGTATTTGCCAAAATTGGTATTAAAGATTATAAATTTTTTTGTTCCTTACCAAGTGAGTTTCAACACTAAGAAGGAAAAAGAATAAGTTAGGTTGCATGCTCCTATCTTCTTAAAAGCATGGTTGAAGTATTTTGAATAATAGGGAAGATAGACTCTAGTTGCAATAATTCTTATTGGTTGAAAATAGTGAATGTATTTAAGCAAGGTTGCTACTAGTAATGGATTGTTGTAGAAATTTCTCTATTAAAGGTTATGTGCCATTTTGTTTTGATGGCATACCTAGTTACCCGAATCAGATTCCAAGTAAAATTAGGAAGCAATTACCATTGTTTAATGGGGACTAGAAACAATCAGCAAGAATACATGTGCAATACTTTGTTGATTTAATGAATGACTATGATATCTACCATGAGGATATTTGCATGAGGTTGTTTGTGAAAAGCTTGAAAGGAGATGCCAGGATTTGGTTCTCATTTTTGCAGGAAGCTTCTATTCCCTCATGGGAAGAATTAGTTGCATCTTTTCTCGAGCAATTTGTTGAGAGAATAAACTTTAATGATATGTTGACAAAGCTGATTTAGATTAGAGTTGAGGAAGGTGAATTAGTGCCAGCCTTCAATGTCAGATTTTCCAAAGCACTGGTTGAGATCCCACAAGGGTATAGACTAAATGACGAAGTGTCTTTAGTAATTTATTTGGATGCCTTTCGAAGTAAGATGAGTTACAGGTTGAGGGATAAAGAGCCAAAGACATTACATCAGGGTTTTGTGACAACCATGGACATAGAGAAAAACTTTAAATATGGTATTCCTAAAGGATTTTTATCTATCGGTGTCCATTGTCATAATGTTTGTAATGCTGCAATTAAGTGTGAAGTGAGAAGCAATGTTCAGAGCTTTGGTATTCATACTCATGCTGGCAACACCAATAATTTAATTCCAGATGAAAATCAGAGTTGTTTGGTGCAAACAATGGTTGATCCTCATATAGATATTGATAATGCAAATTATGTTGAAGATGAAGTGAGAGTAATTTCAGATTTCACTTCTTGTAATCATATTGATGATCTTTCTGATATGAAATTTGAGCACAACATTAATTCAGAAAATTTTAATAGTATACATGATTGCAATGAAAATACAACCCACATTGATGAACATATTTATAAAGAATGTCACATTCAACAGCAATGTGTAGTGCAATTGCAGACGATTGCAGAACTTAGAGAAGCTCTTGAAGTTGTGGACAAGAAAGTTCAAATGTTGGAGAGCCTTAGAGTTATGAATGAAGACCTTCTGCAATGTGAAAATTTAAGTGAACATGTTGTGAATTCATCTGATGAAGTTAATCATGCATCTCATAAGGATTATGATGATGAAGACAATGATGGTGATGAGGAGTGTTCTTTGCATGTTACTAATGTATATCATGGTAAACATGAAAGTGTTGAACGGCGGTGTGCAGCTCTTCTTGAAAGGATTGAACAATTGAATGAATCAATTAATGATGACATGAAGGAAATTGCAAATACTCACCATGTTTCAGCAGAGGTTGAAGAGAAGTCTTATGACAATGAATTATCAACAAAAGAATGTGAGAACCACAGTCATGAAGATATAGCTGAAGACAGTAGTAATTCTTTTGTTGGCATAAATATTGATGTGCATAATCCTAAAAATATTTTTGCATATGCTGATGAAGAGCTTATTGCTTGTGAAGATGTGGATAATTGCTCATATGCCAGCAATAATGATGAAACTGTTGAAGTTTATTGTTACCCTGATATACATGTTGATATTCCTTGCCAAGATGATTCCAATGAAAATGATGGTCATAGTGTCAATCCTTGTGGTTGTGACAGATGGAATGTTGAAGACAATTTTATTTCAGATTTTGTTTCTTCCTTTTTAGATGAAGATGATCATGACAGTAGAATGGATGATGTTTGCAGTAGGCAAATTTCTAATGACTTATTTGATGTTGATATAGAACATATCTAGTTGTGGCTTTGCCATAATGTTCACAAAAGGGGTTTGCATTTTATTTCTAACCCCTTGTATGAAGAGATGCTGGATATGCAAGATGTTGTAAATGATGAACCTGTTCATGAGGCTGATATCGTTCCATGCAGCAGTAACATGTGTCAGAATGAAGATTTTTGTAATGAGTTCCCTGCTAGTATGTTTGAACCCCATCTTAAAGTTTTTCATGCAAAGATGAGTGAATGTTCAAATCTTATTTCAGATTATATGTTTGAGCTAGAGGTATATTCATTTTTTCAAGAGTGGGATATTAAAGATGTCGATTTATTGCATGTAGTAGATGATGAAAAGAATGGATATGTTTCAGTAGTTGATCATGAAAGTAAGGTCCAAAATTATTTTCATGATGAGTATGCATATAATGCTGATTGGAAAAGCATGTTGAAAGATGTGTGTCACAATACAAACACCTCTTTGATGATCAGTGTTTGCTTCAGATTATTTACATTACCAAGTGATGAGAATCATATTTTTGATAAGGGAAAGAAGTTGGTTTCAGCTTTGATGGCCCGAGGCCATTTTATAAATAATTTCTATATTGTACAGTTGCTTTGTTTTCAATTGTGTGGTTTTCAATAAGGAACCCCTGTTTTGGAGAGTGAAGCTCATTGAAGAATTTAAAAAGAGGAGCCCTATTGTTTGGGTAGAATAAGGAACCCCTATTTTTTAGAAGAAGAGATGTGATCTATTTTTGGGTGGTCTACTTTACCAAAGATTCTATATTCTTGTGTTGATCTTGCAATCAACCATCCCCAGTCAGAGCCACTATTGGGACTCATAAGATTTGAGTCAATTTGAGAGGCCCATTTTAAAACTCTACTCTACACTTTCAAATGGTACTTGATGAATCAACCTGAATCACCTGGTTTGAGGGCATGAAGAATAGAGCCAACAATCCTCCCCTCACGTGCCTATGAAACATGGGTTAAAGAAACTTCAGAGTGAATGCAATTGGCCTGTGTAAAGCATTTTTATTCGGGTGCCAAAGAGGGTTTTAAAAGGCCAAGGAAATTTCCATGTAAATGCCACTAGGCATGAACATGATTTTTGTATTTTAATACAAATCCGCACACCTCTATAGTGTCAAAGCTTAAGGGATTTTGCCAAGAGGCAGCTCATGACCTAGTGGACCTCACGTGCATGCGCATCTCAAGGTGTCTAAATTTTGGGACAGGCTAGCGAGAAGAGGCTAAGGGTCGTGCAAATCAAAACGATCCAATGGCGGATCCGAGGAAGATCGACAGTGGAGTAAAATTCTGGGGCTATCAATGGTTGTCACTATACCACGGTTGTGAAGTGCCTGAAATGTTATTTCTTACAACCCAGCGACAAACCACTAGCGACGGGCCCAGACAAAAGTTATTGCAAGCAGTTAAGGCAGACGGTTAAGCGGTGGTGGCTAAGTTCTAAAAGAAATTTAAAGATCGAACGGTCAGTTCAAAATGATCGACGGTTGTCATGAGATCGCAACATAAAGTTTCACGATGGAATATTAGTTACAACCCAGTGACCAAGTGGTGGGACCCGATAGGAGAGTGACTAAGGCGAGTTAAAGGCCAAGCAGATCACAGATGATCGGATGAAGTCGAGATGATCCGACAATGGTCGCTAGACCACTATGGGAAACTGCTCAATGAGTTATCCATCATGACTAGGCGACAAGGCGGGCCTAGGTCTAGTAGAAGGTCTGGCCTAAGGTGACACGGCAGTTCAGATAGCGCCCATTTGGATCCAAAGGCGAACCAGAGGCTGACACGTGGCAGGCTTGACAGAAGGGGTGAGCGGCAAAAACCAATTTGAGACCTCGTGACTTAAACCCAATCTCAATCTTGCTAGCATAAAATGCTAACACCCAAAAAAATAGAGACCTCGCGAGTGAGCAGATCCGAAGAAGATCCAACGATGGTCGCTAGGTCGCGATGGGAAATTGCTCGTTAGAATATTCATCGAGACCAAGCAACAAAGAAGAGCTTCATTCCAGTGATGAGTCCAAGTCATGTTGAGGTGGCATGACAGGGACCCCGAAGCCATTCAGGGGGTGCCACGTGGTAGAGCGCAGAAGGAGGATCAAGGAAAAAGTCAAAATCAAATATATAGTCCCGGCTATAGTGCAAAAAATTCAAAAATTTAAATGACTATTGTGCAGAAAGATTGATGGCTGGTGGGTTATTTTTTGCCCAGATATAGACGTGTTATATATCGTTGGAAAGCTCTCGGAAAGCAAGGAGTCCTTTTTTGCAGTCAGTTGTAGCACACGTCAAGAATCTCAAGAGCAGTTTCCTTGAGATTTTAGAAGGATTTTTCAGTTTGTCAAAGAAGATTTTCTGCAGGCCAAGTGTGTGAGCAGTTAATGCAAAAAGATTTGGGACAGTGGTCATTGTCAGAGATGAAATCCAAAATTCTTCTCTCTTCCTTCTTATTTTGAGTTTCTTCTCATTGTAAGGGGTTCTAGTTTTTTGGAGAATTTCTCCAAGGGAGATTTCCAAGAGGGGTTCCATTTTTGCATTTTGTTGGTGTAAATAATTATTCATCTTGGATATTATTATACCTTACTTAAGTTTACTTAGGAAATGCATTTCATATTAGTTTGGGTATGAGACACTTGGGTGTTTGTGCCACATTGGGATAGTGTGTGTAGGAGAATTTCCACCTTTTATGGTGTGATCTTGTTGTTACACTCCACATTCAGTGGGTGATCCACCTCACGTGGAATATTATATTGTTTCTCCTACCTACCCTTATTTCTTATTAAGCCACATGTCATGTTTCTGTGCTCACATATCCATATAGCCTTTCCTATATAAGCAGGCTCATTTTCATTATATGTAACGATTAATGATCCAGTTGATCAGTATTTTTTCTTGATAGAATAAAATTTATTCCTATCATCTATTTTGTTCTCTCTTATTTTTGCTTTCCATTGCCTCTTGATCTTGGCAAAATTTCACATGATATCAGAGCCATTAGAGTGTCATTGGTTTGTCAATTGAGAGAAATTTGGGGTTTGCATTTTGGAGCTTTCTATTGCAGGTTTTTATTGGATCTTGTTAGGTCAAATCTAAGGTCACCATTGGATATAGGAGGTCCAAGAAAGTCAGTTTTGCCTTTTGTTTCGTTCAAATCCGACATTTGAGGCCAAATCTAGAGTCGTTTGAAGGTGGAGGGTGGTGACTTGTCTCGACACTGATCTACAATTTTGGAGCATTTTTGGCCAAATATGTCATCGCCATTGCGCTCAGAAGGCCCAAAAACCCTAAGATCAATTGTCAATTCATTGAAATCGACCTCTGTTACCCCAAGTTGAAAAAATCTCCCCTCCTAGCTCGTCGTACGGACTTGCAGGTACAGGTCTAAAAATATTTTTTATTTTTTTTATTTTTTCCGTTTTTAATTATTTTTGGAAAATTAGAAAAATTAAAAAAAAAATCAAAATTATCTTTTTAAAAAGGAAGGGGGCCTCTTTTGTTTTAGTTTTTTAAAAGGCGAAAAAAAATAATATTTTGGGGGTCCTTTTTTGGCCCGCAGGCCACCTGCGGCCCCGCAGGCATTGCAGGTAACCACAGGGTACTTGCGGCCCTGCAGTGTACCTGTGGGTGTCTGCAGGCACTACGGCCCCATAGTGTACCTGTGATGGTCCCATAGTGTACCTGTAGGCCCCTCCCTATGTGGGGGGTAATTAATTTTATTTTTTAACTTTAAAAAAAAAAATTAATAAATAAAAAAATTCACTTTTTTCTTATTTAGTTAAATAAGTTTTTTTAATAACAAAAAAATTAACTTTTTTATAAAAAAAAATTATCTTTAATAAATTTTTATTAAAGTTTTTTTTTCATTTCATTTTTTTTCAAAAAAAATGACTCGCCTTTTTGAATTTTTTCTTTATTTTTTAATAGTTTTTTTTGCATGGGCTTTAATAAATTATTTTATTTAGATTTTTAAAATCTTTTAAAAACACAAATATCATTTAATAAGTCAAATTGCGAACACTTTTTTTCTTGTCACTTCACACCTGTCTTGTAGTGCTTCCAACCTGCAGTCAAGGGGGGGTTGATTTGCTCCTTTATATCTCTTGGCCACATCCCAATCGGAGGCATCTTTTTCTGCAGTATTCTACAGGGCTTCTTGGTGGCATCATTTTTATGTTTCCATATTTGCACTTTCATATTGTATGCTCTTGCATGAGCAATGTTGTACTCACACTATCATAAAGTGCCACACCTCTTTGTATCTTGTCATTGTTGACTATTTGATGTAATCCTCTTGTACACGTAGATTAGGAATATCTTGTGAGACTTGGTGCATGGCTCCAGTTGAGACTTAGATTGTACACATTTGTGCATGGCTCCCATGAGACTTGGATTGTACCGGTATTTCTATTATTTCTGAGTATCGAGATGATGCTCATAGCAGGTTGTCTCCATGCCTGATCTTCATTTTGTTGCAGCGAGTGATTCATCGTCATCGACTTGGTACTTGGTTTTGTCACACTTTGACATTATTGGTGCAACATTGGCTCTCTTCCTTCCTAATGGGGAGGTATTTTGGTCATCATCATTGGACCATCTTTGCAGGAGATTCAACATTGAGGGAGGGCTTCATTGTCTCTTCTTCTCTCTTATGGGGGGGACATCTTTTGTTCTTCTCATTCATCATTCAGAGCATTGTGTGCTTTCATTATCTCTCTTTTGGGGGAGGGTTTTTTCCCATTGGGTTTTTCTCTCTTTCTCCGCTTTGTGAGAGATTTCATTGCATTGGTTTGCATGCATTTGCATTTGTACATGGGTACCTAACATGGCCTCATAGCCGGGACCCATCTTGCATTGCTTAGTTGCACTGTAGACTTAAGTGCATTTCCCTAAGTTGCACTTAAGGGGGGGTGTTGGTGTAAATAATTATTCATCTTGGATATTATTACACCTTACTTTATATACTTAGGAAATGCATTTCATAGTAGTTTGGGTATGAGACACTTGGGTGTTTGTGTCACATTGGGATAGTGTGTGTAGGAGAATTTCCACCTTTTATGTTGTGATCTTGTTGTTACACTCCACATTCAGTGGGTGATCCACCTCATGTGGAATATTATATTGTTTCTCCAACCTACCCACACCTATTTCCTACTTACCCTTGTTTCTTATTGAGTTGCATGTCATGTTTGTGTTCTCACATATCCATATAGCCTTTCCTATATAAGTAGGCTCATTTTCATTGTATGTAACGATTAATGATCCAGTTGATCAGTATTTTCTCTTGATAGAATATAGTTTATTCCTATCATCTATTTTGTTCTCTCTTATTTGTGTTTTCCATTGCCTCTTGATCTTGGCAAAATCTCACACATTTAATTTTCTTAGTTGTAATTGTTGATGTTCCTGTTCTTCTGTCATTGAATAGATACATTTTGCAGATTGTTTCTTAGTTGGAGGTCACATATATTTAAGGCATATATACAGTTGCATTGGATTGTCTTCAGGCATTCTTTATTTTCAATAAATCTAGTCTTCAAGGGAGTTTGGGTTTTGTTGGTATTTTGGTATGGTTTTGCCATTGATGTCAACACCTACTTAAACACTAGCACTTTGGAGATCCAGTAGCATTCACCGGCAAGCAAGTAACTATTGTACAATTACTGGTATATGGTTCACCGATAGGATATAATGATCACCGACACTTGGAATGATATGGAAGACACCTGGTAATGTCGAAGACATCGTATGGACTCTTTGTTTTGAAGAATAAATCATCAGTATATTCATATTTGCATATTTTCTTTTACCAGCAAATAGGTCCAGGGTTACCTAGGGTTACACCGGCAGGTTTATCTTTTCCAGATCAGCATGGCATGCTATGGAGATGAATAATTACTATTGTAAATGCTTTAAGCCGACATGTTTAATCGATTATTGCATCGGATATTATATTGTTTGTAAAATGCTTTATTGTAATATCTTGTAGAGTTGACCTACTAAAATTGGTCTTAGGTTATGGTATAAATGTAAGATCTTAATTATAAGATCAAGTGCGGAATGCGAAGAAGGTATATTGTGAAGAGATATGCGAGATTAAGCAGAGCTATACATGAAGACATCATTTGAAGGTGAAGCTAGGGTTTTGTGAAGGCATATCAACATTACACCGGTACTGAATCCAACATATGAAGATGCTATTTCATGCAGTACATTCTTATTGGATTTAACCATCCAAATTATAGTCAGTGTGACTCCCATTTGTGTTTGAGGAGTGAGCTCTAGGCACTTGGCCTTTCTGCATGTGCAGACCCCATTTATGTACACTTACTATCTACAGTAGTATCATTTGATTGTGGGTAAGGTTTCCCACCATGATTTTTCCCCTTACAGGGTTTCCACGTACAAATATTAGTGTTATGTGTTGTGGATGACTTTGTGTTTGTATTTCATGCATTAATCTTTACCGGTATAGCAATTAATTGTTAACACTGTCTACCGACACACTTAACTGGTTTACCGGTATTAAGCATTAAGTTGGTTAAGTTGTTTTTGGTTTGAATTTATTTGACAACTGATTCACCCCCCCCCTCTTAGTTGTCTCCAGAACCTAACAATTGGTATCAGAGCCAAGTCCTCTTTTGCAAAAGTTTAACAACTTAAGGAGATCCAATGGCTACTAATTATTTCAGGAAGGACAGTCCTAAACTTGATGGAACCAACTATGGGATATGGAATATCATAATGGAAACACATTTGAATTGCATTGGAAAGGACATCTAGGAGGTTACAAAGAATGGTTATATTGCTGCTACTCCAGGTCAACCTGCTCCACCTAACTTGACAAAAGATGAAGAAAATGATTGCAAAGCAAGAGAAGCACTTTTGAGTGCATTATCAGATCAGCAAATCATGGGACTATCAGATAGGTCTACTGCTAAAGCTATTTGGGATCATTTGGAAACACTAAACGAAGGAGATTCCACAGTCAAAATTGCAAAACTTGAAAGCTTCCAAGTCAGGTATGAACATCTAAAAATGGAAGAAGATGAAAGGATTTTTGCTTTTATGGAAAGAGTAAATGAAATTGTTTTGGGTATCAAATGTTGTGGAGGAACCTTAAGTGAGGATGAAATT
Organism: Cryptomeria japonica; assembly: GCF_030272615.1. Lineage (NCBI taxonomy): Eukaryota > Viridiplantae > Streptophyta > Pinopsida > Cupressales > Cupressaceae > Cryptomeria > Cryptomeria japonica. Next base: position 240,794,728 of record NC_081414.1, read on the forward strand.
GTTTCAAAAGTTTTAAGAGGATTGCCACCGGCATAAAAAATGAAGGTTACTACTATAAATGAATTAAGAACAATGCCTAATACATCAGTAACTAGGGATACACTGATTGGAAAACTTTCAGCTTTTGAAATTGAGGAATTTGGTCATGTTGCTACTATAAAGACAGATTTGGCCTTTAAAGCATCAACATCATCCGCTCCATCATTTGACAAATCAGATTGGAAAGCCTTTTATGCAAGAGAACTTGAAGAAACTAGGAAGGAGAATGAAGAACTTGAAGAACTTGAAGCACTATTTGCAAGGAAAATGCCTAAAGGTCCAGTTGGGAGTAAGTATGAAGGTAAAATACCTTTTAAATATTTTAATTGCAATAAGATTGGTCGCATGGCTTCAAGATGCCCTGATAGACATGCTAGACTAAGAGAAGAAGCTAGAAGGACATACAAGCCTAATACTGAATATCAGAGATACAGATTTAAGAAGAACAAAGACAAATTTTGTTACATTGCTGATGAAGGTGTGACTGATGATTTTGAAGAGGATCCAGTAGACAATGGATGGGTTTTTGTTGCTATAACAGAAGATCAATCGGCACCTACTGCTCAACCGGTAGAACAAGCCTAGTAGCTAAAATTGAAGTAAAGTATGAATGGATCATTGACTCAGGATGTTCAAATCATATGACAGGAGACAAAGGTAAATTCTTGAACTTTCAAGAATACAATGGAGGTTTAGTAAGATTTGAAGATGACAAAGCCTGTTCAATCAAAGGTAAGGGTACAATATCTCTTGATGGTAAGCATAACACTGACAATGTCTACTATGTTGAAGGATTAAAGCATAATCTTTTAAGTGTTGGTCAATTAGTTGAGAAAGGATTTCAGTTACAATTCAAAAATGGAAAATGCAAAATCATGAACAGAACTGGTTTAGAAATTGCAACCGGTAATCAGACTAGAGGTAATATCTTTCATTTAAATAATAGTGAAAAGACATGCTTGATTGCACATATAGATGAAAGTTGGTTATGGCATAAGAGACTCTGTCATGTAAACTTTGATTGCATGGCAAAGATCAGTACTACTAAGGTAGCTAGAGATCTACCTAAAATTGTGAAACCTCAGAATACAATATGTAAGGAATGTCAATTTGGAAAACAGGTTAGAGCTAGTTTCAAAAGTATTGTATAAAAATCCAATAATGCTCTTAATTTGATTCACACTGATTTATGTGGTCCAGCTAGAACTAAAAGCTTACAAGATGATAGATATTTCATGCTAATTATTGATGATTATTCTAGAATGTGTTGGGTTACTTTTCTCAGAGAAAAATCAGAAGCACTTGGAAAGTTCAAACTGTTCAAAGCAATGGTTGAAAATGAAACTGGTAAGAAAATCAAATGTTTAAGATCAGACCAAGGAGGAGAATTCACATCTAAAGACTTTAAAACATTATGTGAAGTGAATGGAACCAGAAGACAACTATCAGCACCTCAGACACCTCAGCAAAATGGAGTTCTTGAAAGGAAAAATAGTAAAGGAAATTCGCAGCCAACTTTATGACAATTTCCACATAACCCAAATTCAGATTTTAACCAAATCAACACATAAGATCCACATGCAAAGAATAGACAACATACTCACAAAATGTGACATAAGATATACCCTGGGAAAACCCTCATGAGGGAAAAACCCAGCCTCCAAAAGCATCATCCACCATGTATTATCAGCAATGCGTCCATTACAATACAACTATGGAAAGCCTTCAAAACCCAGCCATAACCAAGCACTCCATGTGTTCAAGCATGAATCCACACATCCCATGCCATGCTTCCTTCTTCACAAATGCTAACCTGGCTTCATATCCCAAACAACTACCCTTGTGGTACTTTTATAGAAACAAGCAACCACAAAACCACTAAGTGGTATTACATCAAAACCATGTGCCCAAAACCATGTGACAATAAAATAATATTTTCCTTACCAACCTTTTAATGTTTTCCTTAACTACCCATGACCCACATTTAATATTGGGTACTTTATCACAATTACATTCCCCAACATAAAATAACAATACCAATGTGTCAATACAACTCATCAAGAATATCCAAAAGGATCTCTACATGTTGCACGTCCATCTAGGTGCTCCTAGGTGCAACAATACAATGATATTACAATTTAATTCTTTGTCCACCTCACACAATAATAAAACAATACAATAATAAACATTATTATGCAAGGTGTACAACACCATTTCCCAACAAATAGAACTATCTTGGATGCAATAAGAACTATGTTATCAAAAGCAAATTTACCACATGTTTATTGGAGAGAAGTAGTAAGCACAACAGTCTATACATTTAACAAAGTTCACATCAAAGGTGAAACTGGTAAGACCCCTCATGAACTATGGTTTGGTATTACTCCTACTCTTAAATATTTTAGAATATTTGGAAGTAAATGTTACATTAGAGGAGATGAGTATATTGGAAAATTTGATCTTAGAAGTGATGAAGGAATATTTTTAGGGTATTCATCTAAGAGTAAAGCATATATATGTTTTAACATGAGATTGCAGAAAATTGTTGAAAGCACAAATGTAAAGATTGATGAACAATTCAGAAAAACTTGAAGGTACATAGATTCTGAACCAACAATAGAAATTCTAATAAATGAACCTACACTGAATCCACCGGTATAGAGAGAAGATCCAGTTACACCGGTATCATCTGAAAATTCCACTGTGACTGAAGAACAACAAACAAAGACACCCTGGTATGTAAGATTGAATCATTCTGAAGATCAAATAATTGGAAACAAATACAAAGGAGTTATGACTAGAGGAAGACTGGCAAATGAAGAGGTATGTCTTATTTCTCAAATTGAATCATCATCAATTAATGAGGCATGTGAAGATAAGTATTGGACTAAAGCTATGGAAGAAGAATTAGAACAAATTGAGAAAAATAATACTTGGACACTAGTTCCCCGACCTAAAGATAAAAATGTAATTGGAACCAAATGGGTATTCAAAAACAAACTTAATGAAGATGGTAAAGTTATCAGAAATAAAGCAAGACTAGTGTGTAAGGGATATTCTCAAAAGGAAGGAATTGACTACAATGAAACCTTTGCACCGGTAGCTAGAACTGAGGCAGTTAGATTATTCTTGGCATTTGCAGCACATAAGAACTACAAAGTATATCAAATGGATATCAAATGTGCATTTCTAAATGGAGATCTTGAAAAAGAAGTGTACATTGAACAACCTGATGGATTTTCTTTGACAGATGAAAAAGATATGGTTTGTAGGTTAAGGAAAGCTTTATATGGATTGAAGCAAGCTCCAAGAGCTTGGTATGCAAGATTGGATAAGTATCTTTTGAAGATTGGTTTTTATAAAGGTAATGCTGATAGTAACTTATACTATAAAGTGACTAATAATGACATCTTGGCTATTGAAGTTTTTGTTGATGATATAGTGTTTGGAGGAGAAGATGGATTACGTAAAGACTTTTCTATCAGAATGAAGCAAGAATTTGAAATGTCTATGATTGGTGAAGTAAGATTCTTCTTAAGATTGTAGATTTCACAAACTAAAAAAGGTATATTTTTGAGTCAATCAAAATACTTAAAAGAGTTGCTTAAAAAATTTGGAATGGAGAACTCTAAACCGATAAGCACACCTATGACAACAAATGAAAAATTATCACAAAGGGATGAATCTACACCTGTGAATCCAACTAGGTACAAATCTATGATAGGAGATTTACTATATTTGACACAAACCAGACCTGATATTATGAATACAGTATGTATTGTTTCAAGATTTCAGAGTAATCCTAGAGAAAATCATGAATCAGCAGTAAAAAGGATTTTCTGGTACTTACAAGGCACCCCAAATCTTGGATTATGTTATCCTCGAGATCAAAATTTTGATCTATGTACATACACAGATGCAAATTAGGTAGGAGACATTGATGATAGGAAAAGCACCATAGGAGGAGAATTTTTTCTTGGAAATAGATTAGTTTCTTGGCTGAGTAAGAAATAGAGTTGTACATCTTTATCAACAGCAGAATCAGAATATGTTGCAGCAACAACTAACTGTACACAGTTACTTTGGCTTAAACAAATGTTGAAAGATTTGAAGGTAAAATGCAAGGAACCTATAACTATCTATTGTGACAACACTCCAGCAATTGATATATCTAAGAATCTGGTATTAAATTCTAGAACAAAACATGTTTCTATTAAACTGAATTTTCTAAGGGAAAAAGTTGAAGCAAAAGAAATACAACTGGTTTATGTGAATACTAAAGAACAACTTGCAGATATTTTCACCAAACCTTTGCCTAAGGAGACTTTTGAGTATCTCAGAGAACAGCTTGGGGTCATACCCCCACCAGTAGATACTTAGAGAGTTGATGTCTGTCATCAACCGACAGAATTAACAGAGACATATTCTTACTTCGGCTTTGATGAGGAAGCTACTTCTCAGGGGGAGTAGTTGGTATAATAAAACTGGTTGGTATTTTGTATATAACAATTGGTATATTGTAACTTTGGCATTTGATGTCAAAGGGGGAGAGATATCTATGGAAAAACGCATTATCCTTATTATCTTTTGAGGAAAGATTGGTATGGAGAAACTTTGGAAATCACATGTTGCTCCCATGGGGAGAGATTGTTATTTGAAGATTTTGATTTTTGGATATGATCTCTTTGGAGATTGTTGGTCTTTGATACTTGGCATCTATGTTTTGGCAATTTGATGGTTTTTCCATCTTGTGTTGCCATCAATGCCAAAGGCGGAGATTGTTGGTATTTTGGTATGGTTTTGTCATTGATGTCAACACCTACTAAAACACTAGCACTTTGGAGATCCACCAGCATTCACCAGCAAGCAACTATTGTACAATTACTGGTATATGGTTCACCAGCAAGATATAATGATCACCGACACTTGGAATGATATGGAAGACACCTGGTAATGTTGAAGACATCGTATGGACTCTTTGTTTTGAAGAATAAATCATCGGTATATTCATATTTGCATATTTGCTTTTACCGGCAAATAGGTCCAAGGTTACCTAGGGTTACACCGGCAGGTTCATCTTTTCCAGATCAGCATGGCACACTATGGAGATGAATAATTACTGTTGTAAATGCTTTAAGCCGACATGTTTAATCGGTTATTGCATCGGATATTATATTGTTTGTAAAATGCTTTTATTGCAATATCTTGTAGAGTTGACCTACTACAATTGGTCTTAGGTTATGGTATAGATGTAAGATCTTAATTAAGATCAAGTGTGGAATGTGAAGAAGGTATATTGTGAAGAGATGTGCGAGATTAAGTAGAGCTATAAACAAAGACATCATTTGAAGGTGAAGCTAGGGTGTTGTGAAGGCATATTAGCATTACACTGGTACTAAATCTAGCATATGAAGATACTATTTCATGCAATACATTCTTATTGGATTTAACCATCCAAATTGTAGTCAGTGTGACTCCCATTTGTGTTTGAGCAGTGAGCTCTAGGCGCTTGGCCTTTCTGCATGTGCAAACCCCATTTATGTATACTTATTATCTGCAGTAGTATCATTTGATTGTGGATAAGGTTTCCCACCGTGGTTTTTCCCCTTACAGGGTTTCCACATACAAATATTAGTGTTATGTGTTGTGGATGACTTTGTGTTTATATTTCATGCATTAATCTTTACCGGTATAGCAATTAATTGTTAACACTGTCTACCGACACACTTAACTGGTTTACCAGTATTAAGCATTAAGTTGGTTAAGTTGTTTTTGGTTTGAATTTATTTGACAACTGATTTACCCCCCCCCCCTCTCAGTTGTCTCCGGGACCTAACAGGTTTGTCCTCTCAAAGTGGAAGTGTAATGGGTGTTCTTAGGTACTCTTCAAGGAAGAGTTTAAATTCCGTGAACAATCATTTTGGATTTGGGTCAATGTTTGGATAAGTATGATCCTTTGATTGAGTGTAGAATGTATTAATGTCAGGCATTAATACAGGGATATCTTTTTCAATGAATATGTTGTGCAGCTTGGATTCCATTTGTGGTTTTTGTATCAACTCTATGCCCGGGTTAAGGCACTGATCTGTTATAGCTAGAATTTACTTACTTCTTTAAAAAAAAAATCAAATCAGAATATCTTTTGCTTTCTATTCTATGGTAATGTTCCACCTATCTCATGCTCTAATCTAGTTGAGATGTCAATGTAGATCTAGCCCATCTACAGTAACCTCCTTGTTGTTGAGCCTTTTGAGATTCATCTACTTTTGTTGATGCCATATATTTGTAACTGGTTGTATTTAATGCATCAAAGGGTGTCCCCCCTAGGTCTAGCAGAACCTGAAGTATAGGAGGATCATTAGGATCCTATGTTATGTTGTCCAATCCCTAAAGCATTTCATTTATTGAGATTGGCTATTTCATAGATAGATTGCAGGTGAACTTGGGTTTCTCATTTTTGAGAACAATTGGATGTTGATAATTGGTCAAGGTAGAGCACATGTTGGAAAAGTTTTGATAATGATTCAAGGACAACTTCTCCCTCAATGTCGACTGCAGGTTGCCTATGAACATACGCTGCAAGTCGTTATCCGACAGGGCAAAGGGAATCTTAGTTGAAATCACCTGATGTTGTGAGATAAAATTCGTCACATTTTCATTTGGTTTCTGCTTACAATGAACAAGGTTAGATATAGTGACATTGCTACCTATGTTAGCCTGAAACCTCTTGAGAAAGAGATCCATCAGCTGGTCAAAGGTCCAGATGGAATGGTCAGGCAAAGAATTGTAAATTCCAACGCAATCCCTTTGAGAGAACAAGCAAATAGCTTAAGGAGAACAAATTCCAAATTGTGATAGTCACTACACATGGTCATAAATGAATTTATGTGAGTGTTTGGGTCACCATCTTCACTGAATCTATCAAACTTCAATGACTCAGCAGTCGTTGGAAGGATGGTATTCAGGATAGTGATGTCTAAAGGGCTCTTCCTATAGTACGCAGGTGCAAATGATTCGTGGGAAGCAGAAGCTAGAGAAGTGAGTTGCAATTGAAGTTAGCCCATGTTTTGTAGTATGGTATTCAAAATTGGGTTCATGGGCAGAGGAGGTGGTGGAGCTGCACCACCTACCCTGCCAGACGACATGTCAACTGATGTGGTACTGACAAAGACAACTACGATATGGGAAGCAATGGAAAAAATAGTTGAGTAACTGGCCATACCCGTGTAACCTAAAGGAATAGAGGAGGCACTGATACTGGGGATGGTGGAATCCACCATGCAGGCTTCGAACCCTAGGATTCTAACACCAACCTGGGACCCGAATGGATCAAACTGGGTGTCCACAGGGGGTACCCCGGCTAGGGACACATGACTTTTAACAAACATGGATAGGACCCTTAGCATCTCTAGGCCTCTCCTATCGGATATCAACATGTCTCTCAACGTGCTGACAACATTCCCAGCCTAGGGGAGGATGTTCTCTCGGTTCAAGAATCACTCAAAATCTCTCAGATTCTTCTCTAAAGAATTGATCTGCTCAAAATCAATAGAGATAGTAGAATCATGATCGATAGTAGGAGGGGAAGACGAAGTAGAACTCCTAGGATAGTTAGGTGGTGAATTAGAAGGAGAAGGCCCCCCAGTCATAATAGATTTCAAACTATGAGAGGTCAAGAACTCATTGGGATCAGATGACATCTCACCCTGCATGGTATAGGGTAGAGGAGGATTGTAGCGATCAGAAGAGAAAGTCCTCCTAGATGACCTCCTGACTACGACTCTTGTCACAGTCTAGGTCGTAAAGCTCATAAGCTGATCGACAACCTAATCATGGAATAGGGACACCTATGCAAGTCTTTGGAAAAAGATGTAGGATTGTTTTGTTTTGATGTGTTCAAGATAAAAATTTGAAAGGGAGTAAGGTGTTTGCCATTTTTGGTCTTTATTTTGTTCTCTTTTTTTTTTTGAATTTTTAAATTAGTGTGATGAAAATTAAAACAACTATACTAAATTGGAAAATGAAATGAAATAAAGAAACTAAGCTATACTAGAAAAAGAAAACACACACAAATCCCCCTTCATGTCGGGTTCACCAAAATGTAATGGAGGGATTTTGTCACCTCAAGGATGACAAATCCCCAAGGAAAAATTGTCCTTCTGATTACCTTTGTGAAATGGTGCTAAGATGAGCCAGGGGATAACATATTTATACAAGGAGTGTCAGCCACTTGAGAAGCGTCTCTGGACATCTCTGCAGAGCTTCTGTCCTTGAGATGAGCGTGCGGAGCTAGGACACCAACACAGCATGTTGTCGTCCTGTACGGATGGAGCGTAGAGTTCGAGCAAAAAATTCCTAGACGTGCTAACAAAACTTATAAAATAGCTAAACAATATTGGAAATTATGAAAAACATGGATTACGAAATAGAATAAGGAAAATGCTAAAGAATAAGAAAATCTCACAATCGGTCCACACTGTGAAACCTCCCGCAAGATAATATTTTCTTCACGAAGTTGTGCCTACACACATGCAAGAGAGAAAATATTGGGGGTTGTGTTTTTGGATTCTGCCTAAGTCAAACCCCCATTTTTGTGTTTCCACATCCACGGACAACACAAAAAGCCATGGGAAAGGAAGATGATGAAAAAGATGATAAAGAAGAGTGTAACTTAGATAAATACAAAGACAATGCTATGCTATTTTGTAATTGGAAAATAAACGAGATATTGGAAGTGCAAGATATAGTTAGATTACTCCCTTAGTGCTTGGCAAGTGTTGGAATGCTTGATAAACTTGGTAGCTTGATGATGTTGCAACAATGGTGGTGGTGTCTCCAAGAGCTTCAATTCCCAAGAGTAAGTCTCCAATTTGCCAAAATGTCCTTTGGAAATGTCCCAAAACCAAGGATATAGGCTAAGGGATGAGATTGAATGTCGGTGGCCGCACAGATAGAGCGGATGTCTGCATGCCATGTCTATGTCCTACGAATCTGTCATATTGACAGAGTTGGTAATGCCTCTAGGGAAGTTGACATGGAATTCTTCGGTGGACAAAAGGACAAGTTGGTGAACCTGTCCTCCAAGCAGCGTGGGAGGGGTGCCACATGTCACAATTGCCACTAAAGGTGATGAGGCTGATATTTTTGACTCTACACAAATGCTAAAGGAAGGTAACTTGAAGAATGCTCCTGTATATTATGAAAATTGTGATGATAATGATCAGAGGGCAATAGAGGAAGTAGTTATACAGTTTATGAATGTTTATAGCAAAACCTTGATAAAGTTGTCACCTATAATTCTGAAGGAATTATATGATATTTTGGATGCTAGGAGGCATACATCTAGTTTGGAAGGTGAAAGGATAAAGGAATATGTATTAGTGAATTTATCTTCTATAATTTCTAAATCTGAAGTTGTTAGATTGATAAAGATTTCTAAGGATAGATTCAGAAGCAAGAAAAGAGTTAATAAAATCTTGCTCGGGAAAATAGATGAAGTGACCAAAGAGACCGAAGCAATTTTGAGACAATTTTTGATAGAGCACAGATATGATGTTAATCTGACACATGATGACACTCAATCGGAAGCACAGTCACACGATACATCCATTCTGAAAGAGAATGCAACTGTTCCTGATGTGCAGAAAGGTCAAACAACTGAGAAAGTCACTCCAGTAGTGCAGTCAAATGAACAAACTACAATTGCAAATGATCCTAATACTACTAAGGTTGATAACTCTGGTGAAGTTGAACAAGACCCGCCAGTAATAGATGTTGATTTAGTGAAAGTAGCTGAGGAGATTGGAAAGGTGGATGAAGAAAAGGGAGAAGTTGATGCAGAGAAAGGTGAAAATACTATAAAATTTGCAAGTGTAGAGGTGATAGAGAAGGAGAAAGGAGAAGAAAAGGATGATCATGCTCCAATGATAGTGGTGAGAGACACTGTAGTTGACAAGGGTAAATAGGTTTTCATCGACTGTGATGATTTTTTTCAAAGGCCTATTGATATGAGCTCATTATCTCCTATTAAAGCATTGGGGCTAGCAACTCTTGCACAAGCAAAAGCTAGTGAGGACTTACTCAAGTCCCACACCGCAAATAAAGAGTTGATAACATTGGAGATAGATGTATTGGAGAGAATTTTGCCATCCTTTAAATTAGATACAACTAATAATCCCTCTGATAAGCTTAGAAGTATGTTGAATGTTGTAGAATCTCATTTTGTGTCTTTGGAGAAGGCAGTTGATGCTAGAGTTTTGAGTCAGTTTAATGCTATGAGATTGAAAAAAAAATTGAAGATAATTGAGGGAGATAGGGTAAGTTTGATCACTGCTATGAAGAACATTCAAGATGCATTAGATGAAGGCAACCACATACTAAAGTCATGCCTAATTTTGTCAAAGTTTACCATTAACATTGACAAGATAATAAAAGAATGTGAAGGCCAACTTGCTAGCATATCTCAGTCTTATGCACCTCAATTAGTTCTGACTAGTAATTTTGAAGGTCAAGTTATGAGTATATTGGATAAGATTAAGAGTTTAAATAAGGAGAAGGACAAAATTTTGGGCAGTGTGGGAGAAGTAAGAAGCCTTATCACTCCCCGGATAGACTCACTGATGAGTACTATGCAAGATGCAAAGGATGTTATGAATAAGAGTGTTCTGACAGATAGAAGAGCAACAAATATGCATGCATATCTTTTTAGTGGGATGATCAGTATTTTGGAGAGTCTGAAGAAGGCTTAGGATAACCACTTGTTGAGCCTAAAGACAATTTTTGCTAATATCTTCAAATTTTTGTAAGTCTCTGTATATATTCTTATATATAAATTTTGGCAGATTCCTATCTTTGACATTGTTGTCAAAGGGGGAGAGAGCATAGTGAAAAATCCAATGCAAATCCTGAGGGGGAACTTGTTGAGTCTTGTTGAGTTTTGGAGATTCTTGAAGTTTTGAAGTTTTGCAACTTTGAGTATACAGTTCATTTTTCACAGTGTTGCCATCAATGCCAAAGGGGGAGATTTTTGGCAAGAGACACTGTTCCGGTGAATATTGGTACATGAGAAATGCTTAGGGGTTGTCATTGATGGTAACTTAGTCCAAAAATCATATCTAGTGCATGTATCTATTTGATTTACCGAAAGTTGCATTGCTCATAAGGCATAAGTTTGGAAGATGGAATATAGTAACCAATAGAGTATGAGTTCATTGTGCGTATCTTTAATTTGGTTGCATAATTCTGGTTGTGGTGATAGAGGTAGATGATTCAAGGTTCAATGCAATTTACTTCGTAATCTTGATATTCGGTGTTGATTTATAAGTGATATTGAAGGTCTGGTATCCAGTAATCCAGGAAGAACATAGCTATTTTTGTGCAACGTGTGATGTGGAATTTTTTAGTTGATTTATGTGATTGGTTTCATGTTCGAGGAGATTGGGCTGACTTGTGGGAATCCTATGATCATTTTGTCTAGGTCAGCATACGATTTTGTGGACGGATTGAGCTGACTTAAGGTTACACGTTTCATGTTGCGTGTTATGTGGTTTTTGGAAGCTAACATGGGAATTGATTTGTTTTATTGATGTAGATATATAAGATTGATTTGGTTAATGATTTTGAGGTAAGTGTGAGTGTAAGAAGTCTGTATGAGAAAATGTGCAAAGTGTGGTGAATGTGATTGAAGATTTTGGTTCTCCAGTGTATGATAGAGCAGGAAAACAAAGAAGAGAGGCAGAACAATTGTAGAAGGCTAACTGAGCTTAAACGAAACTTCTATTTGGCATTAATAGATTCTATTCTTCAGTTTATTCACTATTATAAGCAATTCTAATCACCTATAAGACAATGAGCCTTCCTCCAGGTTGCAGCCCTTTTGTTATTGAGCAGTGTGCCTGAATCCAAGTGCATTCCCCTTTATATAATATTATCATACTCTTGGCCATAGTATAATAATATTGTGAGTTCAAATCCCATTGTGGTTTTTCCCTTTCCGGGTTTCCACGTAAAAATATTGGTGTTATGGTTTTGTGGTTGATTGGTTTATGTTTTTGCACTTTAATTTTATTTTTTATGCATCTAGTGGTTTAAGAATCAATTTAATAAGTTTGTAAATAGCAGAACACTGATTCACCCCCCCCCCCCCCCTCTCAGCGTTCATTGATTCCAGCATTAGGGTGATAAAATGTCAAGACCCTTAGTTATTTGGAATATTACAAGAAAGAGCATGATCTCTTGATGGATAAATATTTAGATTTAGCTTGAAATATTGGTGAAATAACTTTAGAAACCTTCATGCAAAAATAACAAAGGATTCTAAAGTTTGTGTTTGACACACTAAAGTATATAATATGTGATTATGGTCTCACCTATTTAATATATTGCATTTTTTATTTTTTTAATAAAATATAAAATGAAATAATTTATTGAATAATACAAATAAAGATAATGAGGGTTGTGAGAGATATAATCTTTAAAAAGATTCTACATCACGAAGTAATTCTCATCAAACACCCAATACTAGCATAGTTTAACAAAATACTCCACAAAATGAAAAGAAGTCTTTATAATAACCATACAAGACAAGCTTATAATTAGAAAGTAGCAAGTGGTAAGAACACAAGATTCATCTAAATACTTATCTCATTCATACATCCACAAAAAAATTATATAATATAGCTAGAAAACATGAAATGAATTAATACATAAGTGACAATATCCTAGTGTCTATGGTCCTCAACACATTCCAACCATAGTTTAGAAACAAAAATCTTAATTGAAGTATGCAAAAATGTATTATTTCTTCATTATTTCATAAAATTATGCAAAATCTATGCCTTGGGATGTGTAAATGGTTTTGTAGGTAGGAAAACCCTCGAAGGTAGTTTCAAGAGTCAAAATTGACAATTAACGATATTTTGGTTTTTCTTGAGATGACCATCATGTTAATGGCACCCTAACATGCTTTAGAGATATTACTTCTAACCAAAAACTTACAAGATCCAAAAGGAACTCATTAGTAATGTGTTTTATTAGGGATTTGGACTTTATGACATCATAGAGGAGGTCCTCAGGTCCATCAAGATTCTCCAAACTCACAATTACTTTGTGTAGCCACCTAAAAATGTCTTCTTTTAATTAAACAAATATTTATTATTTATTTAATTATTTTAATATTATTTCTTCTATTAATTAAATTAATATTTGTATATATTTATTTAATTCCTTAGCCTTTTCCTCTATTAATTAAATAAATGTTATTATTTGTTTAATTAACTCATTAGCCTTTTCTCTATTAAATTTAAATAAATATTTATTTAATAATCCTACATTTTTTCACTATTAACTAAATAAATATTTCTATTTATTTAATCATAATCTAAATTCGTAGCCATGTGACAAGTCACCCACTTTGTCTTTTCTTCACATGTCTAGATTCATTGAACTGAAAAAGTCAACCCACCTCTTAATCTCATCCCTTCATTCAAATCAACCTCTTAATGTTATTCACTCTCTTCCACCTACTAAACGTATCCTTCCATCTCACTTTAACCTCTTAATCATGGTTATTCATCTTTTAGCCTCTTAATCTAAGTCCTTGATTCTCTTGCAGATTACCATAAAAGAGGCTCTTTCCTCTCATTTCATCATCTACAACTAGTGTTTACATATATTATGTTAAAATTTGCTTAGAGCTTCCATCATATTGTTGTCATATATTGCATCATCAATCAACCACACTCTACTTCTTTATGCCATATTGTAATAGTGCTTAATGCTGAGAGCCATTCTATTATCCGCAAGGTCTTGAAGGATTGGAGAACAATGGAGTCAAGATTATCATGTGTGTGAAGGTATACTTTATTATTTTTTTTACATGCACTTGATTTAGAGCTCCATTGGTGTTGTTGAATTTCTTTATAGTTTCTAGGCTTGTGGTTGGGTTTTTGATGAGTTTACAATAGGGTCGCATTTCAATATACATACTTTGAAATAACCTTTGAACCACTCTTGTAAGGAAACAAATGAGAACTATATTTTAGAGAGCTAAAGGAAGGAATATCTAGCAATCAAGTTCAAATCCATAATTTCATCATCTTAAATAATTTCTATTTTTAACTTGAACTCTTATTAGATTAGATATATGAGGTTTGGATATTGAATTTATATCATTTAAAAGTCCTATAGTTCATTGAAATCATGTGATTAAATGTATGAATTTCATAAATTTAATTATTAAGTTTTGCCCTTATGCAAGGATGTATTGGAGTTTCAAACTTTTGAATACTTCAAGAGTTCTTGGAATGTCTAATAGTCAAAAGAAACTCTACAATAATTGAGTTTTAACAATGTAGCTACAATTAATATTTTTTAAAATCTAAGCAAGGTTTGAAATTGCGATATTCAAATGTTAGGTGAAGGTATAAGATATAGTTCTTTATCTTTATATATCTCTTGTTTAAATATTTTAGCATGCTTACAAGGATTGGCTAGGGATTAGAACGCTTAAGTAATGTAATATCATAATATCCTCCAATATATTAAAATCTAATGAGATTTAGAAAACATTTACTCTTTTAACAATTTTATAGCGAAAAGATGTGGAAGTTCCATGAAGGTTTGGATATCACACTAGGATGACTCACTTCCACATCTTGATTGAAATATTGTATTCTACAATTCTCTCAAAAGGCTAGTTCAACTTTGAAGGGTTACACGAGGGTATACCAAAATTGGGATAATATGTATACAATCTCAAATATATAATTGTCTCCTAAAAGTTTACAAAGACAATAATACCTTATACCTAAAAGACATTGTGTTAATTCAAACAACGTCTAGAGATCACTCCAAGGAGATGGAAATTCATATGTCCCTTGAGATTACTCAAAACAAATTTAATAAAGGGCTTTAACAATTTCACTAGATATGATAATATTTTATATGAGAGAACCAAACATGTGGAGATTTAGACGTGTAATATACTTGGTAGGACATAAAAAAATCCACAAAATCAAAATTTCAAGAGTTTTGACCATATTTAAGTACTAATTGAAAGATTACAACAAAAGTAATGACCTTGGGAAGTTGGAACATAAAAAATAATTATTTCTCACTTTCTTTTATTTTTATGTCTACAAACCTAATTTTCATTAATGTAGATCTAATATTTTCCATGGACTTGATATGACATGTGCAAGCTAGATATGGTAGAAAATAATTAAATTTTCTTATATTGATAAAAACAACCATGAAAGGTCTTAATGAAGTGATTTTTGATGTAGATTTAATTATATTTATTTCTCTTCTAATGAAAGTTCTCAACAACGAGTGACCTAGATTGTCCTTGCATCATTTTCAAATGTATAAGTGAATATGTTAAATACAAAAACCAAGCATACTAATTAACATAACATGTACTAATTTGGCTCATAATGGCTAGTGAAAAGGCTAGCAATGTAAGAATTGGAACAATAAAAAGTCAATAGTAAGATTTGGTTGTTAAGCTACCCAAAATAGAAATTTTAGAAATTCATAATTGAAAGCAAGAGCAAAAATCCATAATTGAAAGAATAAATTGCATTCTATTCAACAAAAAATGCAAAGCATAACAAAATCAGTGATTACAAATGAACTATAGGTGAGTACATATAGGATACATCACTTAAGAGACTAAAAACACAACCAATGTGGGATAAAATGTAAAATTTCTTGATAAACTTAAGCTAGTGTGAAAAGGACTTAAGTAGAGAATTAATTAGAAAATATGATTTATTCACACTGACACCCCCATTAAATGCAACTTAGGGAGAATAAAAGAGAAAAACACTCAAAGATGGATCTCAACAAGGATTGATGAGGTACCTATGTAAAAATATCCCCTCAAAATAAAAGAAAGGGAGAATTAAAAAAACTCACCCACCCCCCCCCCCCCCCCAATTGTTGGAGGAAAAGGCAAGAAGGGTTGAGTGATGCCCCTTGAAGAAATGTCTTGCAACCCAAAGAGAGCTAAAAATGGGTGTACTTACTCTCAATACAAGGTTCTATGAAGATATTTACAACCTACTCTATTGTCAAACAATAGTGCAAATCAATGACCTACTCCTAGATTATCTCCCCAAGAAAATACATGTGGATCTCAATGTGTTTCATCTACCGATGATGGACTAGATTCTTTGAGAATAGGATTGTGATTTGGATGTCATAGTAGACTATTAATGGCCTATGAAAAGTGATTCCAATTTTAGTGAGGATATTCTATAGCCAAATAGCCTTGGTGGAAACATAGGTAATGCCTTGATACATAGCTTTAGTCAATGGTGTAGCAATGACATGTTTCTTCTAGCTCTTCCAACAAATGGAATTGGAACTAAGTGAAAATTATAGCCAGATGTGAAATTATGATCAACAAGATCACCAACCCAATCAAATTCCATGTATGTAGTCATATATGAACGTATTCATATTTCATAATGAATCTCATAACTATGAGTGTGATAAATGTATTGTAGAATTTGTTTGGCAACCTTCAAATGAAGTTCATTTGGGTCCATCATGAAGTGTGAAGTGATGCCAACTACAAATGAAATGTTGAGGAAAATATAGGTTAGGTATATGAGGATATCAATGAGTTGATGATACAAAATGACATCAACAAAGTGGTATTGAGTGTGTTTCCTCAAGCTTGACTCCAAATAGAAAGGAAATCAAAGAAGACTTACAATTAACCATGCAAAATTGGGATAGAAGATCAAGAGAATACTTAATTTGGGTAAGATATATCTTAGTTATCTATCAATCCTAAGAAAATAGTTCAAGAGACCCGATTTAGTCATGGCAACACTATCATGCAAAGTGATCTTAACTCTAGCAATGATGGATGTGGTGATCTCTATAGAAATAAAATAAGAGCATCCTCTAATCTCAATATGTAGACATTCAGATTTGAGTGGCATATAAAGAACACAACTCAGATAAGGAAGGATCTCATCTTGGCATACCAAGGCCATAAAGCCTGAGAGGCTTCCTTGGTCTATAAAATAATGAAGAATTTAGAATGAAAGCCTATGATTCTTCCATCTAATTGTCCTCATGTATATTGTTGTGTAGAAATATTCTCTTCAAATCCATGTAATGCACAAACCAACTATGAGTTGCAATAATAGCAAGAGTTATGCAAATGGAGTTTATTTTGGCAACAAAAGTAAAGGTCCTAGTATAGTCAACGCCAAGAACATCCAAGAAAACCTTGGTCACAAGTTATGCTTTGAACTTGTCAACTAATACTTCTATTACAAATTCAGTTTAATAGATACAGTTACATCTAACTAGTTCTTTTCAATTAGAAAGTGGAACAAGCTCCCATGTGTTGTTTCAAATCAAAGAGTTGTATCTTTCTTCATGGCTAAATCTTGTTCAAGATTGCCTGATGCTTTATTAAATGATCATGGATATGAATCTTATTAGGATTTCAAGAAGATCCGAAGAAAATATGAACTAACAATTATATGCAAATTTAAATACAAAAGATAAAGAAATAAAACAGGACACAGATAACACGGAGATTTAACGTGGTTCACCCAGAATGGGTTATGTCCACCATACACAGCCGTCCAATCTTTCTTATTATCCAGCAAAAACAGTGCATCAACCTTCCAATGCCTTAAGCATCCCAACCACTTATAACATGTGTTTTTAGGGCAACAAACAAAGTCAACCTTTTTAGGGTTTTATTAAAATGTCGGTTTTCATCAACAAAAAATGACAAAAAAATTATTGAATACATGCTGAGTGTACAGTACTTTGTTGATCAGTCACCACATATGAATCTATGAATCTATGGTAATATGAGAATGCAAAATATCCAAGGGTTGTGACCAAGTCATCCTAGTGTCTGAAGGATCCCCAACAAGGGTACTTGCAAACTCAAGTATTTGGAAAGCCTAATGAGGAATATTAGAAAGAGATGGAGGAGGAGAGTTGTTAGCCTTTAAATGTGAACTTAGTGAAGGGGAGATGAATCCTCACGATGGACCCTACAAGTAGAAGAAGTTAGATAAAACTCCTTTAAATAATGATCATCTAAATCAATTGTAAAGGAAGGAATAGTGTAAGAGGGTGAGCTAGGAGACCTTTCATGTCATAACCCAAATGCCCATCACTCACTATTTTATTTAAAAACTATTAATTTTCTTCAAGATAATATGATCACTTTATTTTTTATTTAAGAGTTATGTTAAATGAAATGATCATTAATGTTATTCTAGTGCATTATTTGAAATTGAGAGGGAATCTTCTTTAGTGCTTCGATGTTAAATGGGTAAAGGTGGAAAAAAGAGTTTTTCTTTTTAAATAAATAAATAAATTCTTTAGCACTACACTCATAGAGTGGAGGCTAATATTAGAGGTGTAGTGGAGTAGAAGAAACCCCCACCCTAAGCCACTGTTCAAAGCCCTTATTTATCTTGTTCCTGAGTACCAATGGTCAAATAGATGTTAACTAGTTGTTTGTCTCAGTTTCTAGCTATGAGTTTGGGTTGCATTGTTTTGTGATTCCTTGCTAGAATTGTTTGCATGGTTGGTCTTTGATTCCACGATGTGGTTGACATTGGTAAACATTCTTAGTGCTAATAACCTTCTATCCTTATGAAGATTGGCAGAATCATGTTTAGTGTATCTATTTTATGACTTTGGGGACCAAGGATAGAATGCTTGTTTTAACAAATGATGGTGCAATAAAAAATTTAGACATAAATTGTTTGTAGAATGGTCATCACTTGAGGAATAAAAGAAGTTTTGTTTGGTAATGATATTTCTATCACATAAGTATGAAAAACATTTAGAATAGCTATTCTTCTATATTAAACTTACTTTATTTTGAAAGAACATTTGATTATTTTTGTATCAATTATATTGGGATGATAATATTTCTTTGTAGCAAAATATAAAGAGATGTTAATATTTTCAAAGGAATAGTTTAAACCTTAGGAATGTTAATAGTATTTATATATTTGAGTTTTCGTATTTTGGACTAAGTTATTTCTATGACATGAAGATATCAAAAAGTTTTATAGCTTAAATATTATGAGTTGTAATATATTAATATATCTTCTTAATTTAAGTAAATATTATAATATCTCTTCGAATAAGACGAGTTTGAAGGAATTGGACCATGATAATCTTTTATTAATTCAAAGCATATCTTATTCTAATAAGTTGGTAATTCTTAACAAAGGTGTAATATAAAAAATAACACCTTGTACAATTCATCGCAACAAATTGCACCTTTTCTCCACGTCATTGGAGGTCATGTACCACTGTTTTTGTCTTCTTGCCCACCTAGACCACTTTGTCAGCTCTAGACTAGAATCCTACCAACTCTGTCAACCTGTCATCCTCGGGGCATTAGCATGATGCGAAGATGTCCACGTTGTTAGAGTAATCTTTTATTAGCTAATAATTATTTATTTAATTATTAGTCTATTATACTCTATGCTTAAGCTAAACTTACGAATCTTATAATTCTTTAGGGTTTTCTCCTTTAGGGTTTTGAGTATCCTTTTATAAGGATTCTCTCTTTGTATTTTCATAACAACTGTAATTATTGAATTGCATTCTTGTTGCACAATCAATATGACTCCTCTTTTCTGGATCTCTGAATTATGGCTTGCATAGCTATTTTGCTTCTCTCTTTCTGTGACAGGTTTGCATGCAGGTGATCTTTGGGAGTTGTAGAGTTGATTTTTCCTCAACTCCAATATGGTATCAGAGCTCCAGATCTACATGCCCCTGTTCTCTTCATGAGAGATTTTGGGCCTTGTTTTTTAGATCTGTGTATTCGGGGGTTTGTGCAGTTGAATTTTTCATTTCTGGGGGTAGCTGATTTTTTGGTACATTTTGGTGCCAAATGGACCTCATAGTTGGATTCAAAAGGCTAATTCCATGAATTTTGATATATAATTTGCCTATTTTCGGTGACAAGGGCATCTAAAGCATGATATTTTATTGGCACATTTTTCGAGGCATGAAAATCCGTACGCCTGTACCTACAAATGCGTCAGAATATTTTCGTTAAAAAAAATAAAAAAATAAATTTTTTTTAACCCTTTTTATGCCCTACAAGAGGGTTTTTTTTCTTTTGGTCGTAACTTGGTCATACGGAGGCACTTTTTCAAAAACCTTATATCGTCGGAAAGCTCTTTCCGAGCTCTATCCAGATCAAGAGGTTTGAAATTTTGATTTTGTCTTTTTGATAGTGTTTTTTTCTGTCAAAGCTAGAGGTTCCTTTTTGCACTCCGGGAGACATCACTTGAGCATTTGAACCCCGTTTTTCAAAAACTTTATATCGTTGGAAAGCTTGTTCTGTGTACTTTCTAGTAATATGAGTGTTCTTTCTAGATTCTGATCCAAGTATATTTTATTCAGTTTTTTTCTTTTTCAGCACTCTGGTGAATATCTTGGATGTTTTAGGTCCTGGGATCTCTTTCTCTGAGTAGGATGTCTCATCTTTGGCTATTCTTTTTGTTTCCAGTCTTTTGTCTCTTCTGATCATTGTAGCATTTTATTTATGCAAACACACTGAGATAAAGTGCCATCATGCATTGTATACTTGGGATCTTGCACATATTGTGCCTTTATTTTGCATTCACTACTTATAAAGTGCCATGGGGGATTGATGTTTGCCTTGTTTGCCATCTACCTTTGTCAAGTGAGTGTTCCTTCCACGACACTATGTACTTTTTTTGCACCTTCGATGTTCTTGGTTCTTCATCATGCAGTTCTTATTGGTTGTTCTTTTCAGTGTACCTATCCCTTTCCCCTTGCAGCATTATGGAGAGGTTTGTCCAATTGTTCTAATGCTTCCTTGGTTCGATTGATCAACTCTTCAGGATTTGGTGTTTTATGCCATCCGTATCTTTGAGTTTAGTTGTTTTCCTTTGTTTGTCATTTGACTCGAGTAGTTTCATTTGAAGGCACTCATGCAGATTACATTCTTCTCTACCTGATCATGTTCTATTTCAATGGAGCTTCTTCAGATCAATAGTTACTCTTTGACAGTGTTTGCAGCTATTTCATGCTTTAGTGTTGTTCTTCATTCTCTTCTTTTTGTTCCTATCTTCTGGAACGCTCTTATTTGGAGGCTTCTTAGTCCTTCACTTGAGCTTTCATCTCTTCTTGGAGAGGAGTTTTGTTCCCACGGGTTTTTCTCCTTTTTCTCCACTTTACAGAGATTTTATTGTACTTGGGTACCTCATCAAGCCTAGTTGTCAGGACCCATTGTTGCTTTCTTGCATTTTTTACATGATTTTTTAGTCCTTAGTTGTTTTTTAGCTACTCCCTAAGTTCATCTTAAGGGGGGTGTTAGAGTAATATTTTATTAGCTAATAATTATTTATTTAATAATTAGTCTATTATACTCTATGCTTAAGCTAAACTTAGGAATCTTATAATTCTTCAGGGTTTTCTCCTTTAGGGTTTTGAGTATCCTTTTATAAGGATTCTCCCTTTGTATTTTCATAACAACTGTAATTATTGAATTGTATTCTTGTTGCACAATCAATATGACTCCTCTTTTTTGGATCTCTGAATTCTGGCCTCCATAGCTATTTTGCTTCTCTCTTTTTGTGACAGGTTTGCATGCAGGTGATCTTTGGGAGCTGTAGAGTTGATTTTCCCTCAACTTCAATACACGTGACGTGCTAGCGTCCCACGAATCTGACAATTTGTAGGTGGCCATTTGAGCATTATGCCTACTCCCAGAAGGAATCACAACACTTTTGCATGCACCCACCAATGTTAGTTTTACTTCTAGAGCCTATATCTCTCTTGTTTGAAGGTATTTTTGAGGATATTTTTGGCATTTTTTTTTATCACTTCTTGCAGGTTGGACATTTTAGCAATATTCTTGGGCAATACTTACAAGTTATCACAAGACCACCATTGTTGTGACCTTTTGAATAATTCATGATGTCATCTTCATGAGTGTTGAGGGGAGTTTCTCTTACTCTTCTTGATTCATTTGTGCATCTATAATCTCCCATTTTTAATCTATTTATAATTTTAATCGTATCTCTTTTATCTTTATCATTTTGATTTTTCCCATTGCTGCTATTCGGGTTGTCCATGGAGGTAGAAACACCAAAACGGGGGTTTGACTGAGGCAAACTCCAAAACACAACCCCCAACATTTTCTCTTCTGATTTTGTGTAGCCTTACAGTGGTGGAAAAACTATCATGTTGCGAGAGGCTTCAATCGTGGACCAGTTGTGAGCTTCTATCATTTTCCTTAATTTTGTTCTTTTATTTTGTATTTTGCAACATCTTGTTTATTTCATTTTGTTGCATTGATTAGTTGATAGTTTAATCACTTCTATCATTGTCATACAAATTTTGTACTTTGTCCATATAGGATGACAATGTGATGTGCTGGTGTCTTGGTTCTACATGCTCGTCTTGAAGACAGAGACTAAGTAGAGTCATTCGACAGTTTCATTTATTATTCGATAGCTTAGTTCTGCATTTATCCTCTAGCTCACCCTTTGCACCAATTTGAGTGAGGTAGTGGCGGATAGGTTTGTTCTCTAGGATTCGTCATCTTAGAAGTAGCAAATCTCCTTGTTGGCATTTGCATGAAGATTGAATTAAAGAAATGTTATGTTGTCATTATTGTCAATTAACCAGTAATGATGTTGTTATAATGTTATTTTGTAACCAATAGGAAGAGCTAGTGAAGGGAATTGCAACCGGTAGGTGAATTTGTGGAGAAAACCAGTATTACTAGAGAAGAAGTGAGATCAACTGGTAAACCCTACTTGTTGATATAATAAACCCTAACCGATGAAGTTTGGTGAATTGGTTGTATTGGTTTATGATCTGATGATGAGCGGTAATGATTATGACATATATGCATGTTGTATGAGAAGAGTTTCAAATGGTTTTTGGCATGTTGAGATAATGGTTTTTATCTTGGGAATGAGCAAGTATATTGCATGTAATGCAAACCGCGTGATGAGTTACAGAGTTCGATGAAGAGGTGATCAAGGAGCAGTCGGGGCTATCTTGAATGATGTGTAGAGATTATTATGTAATCCAACGGTCATACTTGAACCGATTTGTTTGTAATCTCTATGAGAATTAGGTTTGTGTTGTGTTACCAACCTAGTGATTTGTTTATAAGGTCAATGAGTTGTTTTGTTTCAGAGTTGGCAATTTGTAGTTGAGAGTGAGAGTGTGGTTGCCAAACCGGATGATGTATCTGCAGTTTGTGTAAAGGCACATAGGAGCATGAAAAGGATTTTAACAAGCAAGTGTAGTGCTATTCAAACAGATCAGCAAACCCCTGTTGTTTTCTAAAAATTACAGCAGTTAAAATCCCCCAAACAAGTAAGCTCTAACAAGCTTAGTGTTATTCCAATAACTAGGTGGTCCATTAGCTTGGATTTCAAATCCTATACCGAGGTTACTCCTCACAGGGTATTGCTTCTAATAGGGCATTATAGTCAATCCCTTAACCAAGTGGTCCCTAACAGGATCTATTCTTAACAAGACTTTTTGTAAAGCTTTAGCTGGCTTGGCTCCTAACAAGGAGAACTTCAAAAGAGTTCAGAATACTTGTGGGTATTCATCCCCATCGTGGTTTTTCCCATTTGGGTTTCCATGTCAAAAATATTGTGTCAAGTGGTGAATGTTTTTGTGGTTATGTTTACTATGGTTGAACTGCTTAACTGCTAAATCCACTTTGATATGTTATGTTAACCGACAAAAATATGAAATGAGGTTTTACTTATGTCAGTAAAGTGTTTGGATGTTTGTGAGTTTCAAGTTGTTGTACTGTTAGTCTGTTATAATAGTTAACCGGTTTAACTTTTCAGTTTAGAGTTTCCTTTAAGAGGTTGATTTTGAGATTGGTAAAAGTTTATATCAGTTTTCTATCTACCGATTCACCCCCCCTCTCAGTAGTTGACCGGATACTTATTCTTTCATCATACCATCAATTGGTATCAGAGCTTCTCAGGTCCTCTAAGGTCTAAGCCTAACAACTTGAGGTAAAGATCTTGTAGAACATGATGAAGAAGGAAGGTCCAAAGTTTAATAGAGAGAACTACAGGATATGGACTGATAGAATGAAAATTTATATTAAGAGTCTAGGAAGTCAATACTGGGAACATGTTGGTACTCAATATGTTGCACCTAGTGGGATTATGATTGATGATCAAAAGAAAGAGAAACAAGAACACAATCAAGCACTGGAGGCTATTATCAGTTCTTTGCTTGATGCAAAATATGTAGATGTCCATGGTCTAGAGACTGCTTATGAGATATGGAAGAAACTTGAAGAGATTTATAGCGGTAATGAACATGTGAAGATTTCCAAAGAAGAGAGTCTAATAGGAAAGTTTAATGACATGCAGATGGTTGAAGGTGAGCATATTCAATAGTATGGTCAAAGGATAAAAGAGATAGATGGTGAGATCAAGAGTGTTGGTGGTAAAGTGGAAGATGCCACAGTGGTTAGCAAGGTGTTGAGAACCCTTCTACCGGTCTACTCTATCTGAGTTGCAGCCATTCAGGAGCTAAAATCAATTGACAAAACTAAGGTAACCCTTGACTCCATCATTGGTAAGCTTGCTGCTTTTGAATTAAATGGTTATGATGGTAGTGTTCAGAAATCTAAATCTGCAATTAGAGCTTCAGTTTCTAACCCATCTACGAAGGAAAGTAGAGATATCAATCACAATTATGAATCTAGATCTAGCAGAGAAATTGATGATGAAGATAGTTTGGTTGAGCTTGAAGCATTGTTGGCCAAGCGGTTGCCCAGAGGTACCGGTAAATACAGAGGTAAATTAACTTTGAAATGTTTTGTATGCAACGAGATTGGACACATTGCAGCTAACTATCCTAATGGTGACAATGAGCACAAGTGAGAGAAGTTAAAGAAGTACAAAGGAAAAGGCAAGTGAGATTGTCTTATTGCAGTTGATGGTGGTATCACTGATGAGGAATCTGAGGGTGATGCTAATGAAGACAATGTTTTTGTAGTCATTAAAGAGGAGACATCTGATCAGAAAGCATTAGTTTCTCGCATGGATAATTCTGATGATTGGATCATTGATAGTGGTTGTTCACATCACATGACCGATGATCAGAGCAAATTTCTTTCCTTGAAGGAATTTGATGGCGGAGTTGTGAGATTTGGTAATGACTCACCCTGCATGGTAAAAGGTAAGGGAACTATTTCTCTTAATGGAAAGAGCAGTGCAGATGATGTCTACTGGGTTGAAGGACTAAAGCACAATCTTTTGAGTGTTGCTCAACTCAATGACATAGGATACCCATTAGAGTTTAAGAATGGTATGTGAAAAATCTATGGGAGCAAAGGTGAACTGATTGCAATCGGTAAGCAGACTAAAGGTAACCTGTTTCACCTGAATCCTAAAGTCAACAACTGTTTAATTGCTAAAGTAGATGATAGTTAGCTTTGGCATAGGAGATTTTGTCATATAAATTTCGATAACATTGTTAAAGTGAGTAAGTCCAAGACAGTGAGAGCTTTGCCTTAGTTGGACAAACCTTAATGCTCTATGTAAGGAATGTCAGTTGGGAAAGATGATATCCTCAATTTTTAAGAGAAAATCTTTTTCAGCAGAACATCTGTTAGATTTGGTTCATACGGACCTCTATGGACCAATAAGAACTAAAAGTATTCAAGGTGACAGATATTTTATGATCTTCATTGATGATTGCTCAAGAATGATGTGGGTCACATTCTTGAAGGATAAAACAAAAGCATTTAGTAAGTTCAAGACATTTAGGGCCTTAGCTGAAAAGGAGAGTGGTAAGAAGATAAAGTGTCTGAGGACTGATCAAGGTGGTGAATTTACTTATGAGGAATTCACTAGATATTGTGAAGAAAATGGTATCAAATGGAATCTTTCTGCATCGAGGACACCACAACATTATGGTATTGCAGAGAGGAACAACTAGTCAGTTGTTGAAGCTGCTAGAACGATGTTGATACAACGAGGTGTAACAAAAACTTTCTGGAGAGAAGTTGTCAGCACAACTGTCTACACTATGAACCAGACATTGGTAAAGAGAGGTAAGGATAAGACTCCTTATGAATACTGGTATGGTAGATCACCTAATGTCATTTATTTTAAGATATTTGGCAGTAAATGTTTTATTAAGAGAGGTGACTATGTTAGTAAGTTTGAGGCTAAAAGTGATGAAGGTATATTTCTTGGTTACTCCACCAAGAGTAAGGCCTACAAATGTTACAACAATCGGACACAGAGAATCATTGAGAGTGTTGATGTTCAAGTGGATGAGCATCCTGAAGTCTCAAGGGAAACTAGTGTGGAGAAAAAGGATGAAGATCCTTGCATTTTGTTTTTGGAACCAGAATCGGTGAAACCTGAAACTGGTAAAGAGAATGTTGTTGTTCAACCGGAACAGGTAGATTCAAAAGAAGATGATGTTAATGAAGAAGAAGAACCTAAAGATAATGATCATTTTATTCTGAGGTATGTGAGACTCAATCACAATCCTGAGCAGATTATTGGAGATAAGGATGCTGAAGTGTTAACCAGAAGAAGAATTAGAGAAAATTCTTGCATGATCTCCACTATTGAGCCTAGAACTGCTAAGGAAGCATTTGGAGATGATCATTGGATTAAAGCTATGGAGGAGGAGCTTGATCAAATTGAGAAGAACAACACATGGACCCTACTACCCAGACCGGTGAATAAAAATGTGATACGTACTAAGTGGGTATTCAGGAACAAACTAAATGATGATGTAGTAGTAGTCTGTAACAAAGCTAGATTGGTTTGCAAAGATTATGCACAGGAAGAAAGAGAAGATTATGGTGAGACTTTTGCACCAGTTGCTAGGCTAGAAGGTGTTAGAAATTTACTTGCATTTGTAGCATATAAGGGATTCAAAGTATATCAGATGGATGTGAAGTCAACATTTTTGAATGGAATACTGGAAGAAGAAGTATACATCTAGCAACCAAATGGTTATGCTTTGACTGATGAAAAAGACATGGTATGCAAATTGCACAAGACACTATATGGGTCAAAGCAAGCACCGAGAGCATGGTATGAAATGCTTCATTCACACCTGATGAAGATAGGTTTTTAGAGAACTGGTGAAGACAACAACATTTATCTCAAATCTGAAGGAGATAAGATACAAGTTAGTGAAGTGTTTGTGGATGATATCATATTTGGAGGCAATGATGACATGAGCAATGACTTTGCAAATGAAATGAAAAGTGAGTTTGAAATGTCTCTAGTGGGAAAGATGAAAAATTTCATAGCCTTGCAAATACAACAAATGAAGAGTGGTATTTTCATCACACAATCTAAATATATGAAAGGGGTATTAAAGACATTTGGTATGAGTGACTGTAAACCAGTTGGGACACCAATGATTACAGGTTGTAAATTGTCTAAGGAGGATGAAGCCACATCTGTTGATGAAAATGATTACAGGTCAATGATTGGGAAATTGCACTATGTTGTTCACAGCAGCCTGGATATAGCTCATGCAGTTGGTCTTGTTGCTATATTTTAGAAGAATCCAAAGGAAACACATTTGATAGCAACCAAGAGAATATTCAGATATTTGAAAGGCACTATTGACTATGGATTATGGTATCCATATGCAGGTAACTTTGATTTGAAGATGTATACAGATGCAGACTGGGCAGGTAATGTTGATGATAGAAAAAGCACAACCGGTAGAGCATTCTTTCTTGGAGGAAGACTTGTTTCATGGAGTAGCAAGAAGCAGAGTTGTATATCACAGTCTACTGTTGAAGCTGAGTATGTTGCAGCTTATATGAATTGTACCCAGACTATCTGGATGAGACACATTTTGGAAGGTTTAAAGATGAAGTTTATAGAACCTATAAAGATCTTATGTGACAATACCAGTGCCATAAATATTTCCATGAACCTTGTTTTTCTTCCATGAACCAAGCATATTGAATTGAAGTATCATTTCTTGAGGGAAAAAGTGCAGAGTAAAGATGTGATATTGGAGCATGTTTCTACCAAGGAGCAACTTGCAGATATCTTTACTATACCTCTGCCTAAGACTACTTTTGAGTATCTTAGAAGTCAGCTAGGGGTTGTACCCCTCCATGAGGTCAATTGAGCATGATGTAGAGTACATAAGTCTCAAAGCTACTTACTAAATTTTATAGCAAGACTGGTGTAGAGTGGAGTTATTCCACAGGGGGAGCATCAAGTTGCACGTTGATGATGCTTAGCAATGAAGTTTGACATTACATGTTTTACTTTCACTTTGGCATTGTTGTCAAAGGGGGAGAAGAACTATGTGATTATGGAGAGAAGAATTGTATGATTGACAGAGAGAAGATCTACAGCCAGCTACCAGCTGAAGATAAGGAGAGTACATGGTAAAATGTAAACCAAGATTACTATTCACAATCATAGCAATCAAGGGTATTGATACTTGTATTGCCATTAATGCCAAAGGGGGAGATTGTTGGCATTTGCATGAAGATTGCATTAATGAAATGTTACATTTTCATTGATGTCAATTAACCGGTAATGATGTTGTTTAAATGTTGTTTTGTAACCAGTAGGAAGAGCTAGTGAAGGGAACTGCAACCGATAGGTGAATTTATGGAGGAAACTGATATTACTAGAGAAGAAGTGAGATCAAGCGGTAAAACCTACCCGTTGATATGATAAACCCTAACTGATGAAGTTTGGTGAATTGGTTGTATTGGTTTATGATTAGATGATGAGCGGTAATGATTATGACATGTATGCATGTTGTATGAGAAGAATTTCAAATGGTTTTTGGCGCGTTGAGATAATGGTTTTTATCTTGGGAATGAGCAAGTATATTGCATGTAATGCAAACTGTGTGATGGGTTACAGAGTTCGATGAAGCAATGATCAAGGAGCGGTTGAGGCTATCTTGAATGATGTGCAGAGATTATTATATAATCCAATGATCATACTTGAACCGATCTATTTGTAATCTCTATGAGAATCAGGTTTGTGTTGTGTTACCGACCTAGTGATTTGTTTATAAGGTCGATGAGTTGTTTTGTTTCAGAGTTGACAATTTGTCGTTGAGAGTGAGAGTGTGGTTGCCAAACTAGATGATGTATCTATAGTTTGTGTAAAGGCGGATAGGAGCATGAAAAGGATCTGAACAAGCAAGTGTAGTGCTATTCAAACAGATCAACAAACCACTGTTGTTTTCTAACAATTACAACAGTTAAAATTCCCTAATCGGGTAAGCTCTAACAAGCTTAGTGTTATTCAAATCCTCTAACCAGGTGGTCCATTAGCTTGGATTTCAAATCCTCTACCGAGGATACTCCTCATAGGGTATTTCTTCTAATAGGGCATTATAGTCAATCCCTTAAACGGGTGGTCCCTAACAGGATCTATTCTTAACAAGAATTTTTGTAAAGCTTTAACAGGTTTGGCTCCTAACAGGGCGAACTTCAAAAGAGTTCAGAATACTTGTGGGTATTCATCCCCACCATGGTTTTTCCCATTTGGGTTTCCACGTCAAAAATATTGTATCAAGTGGTGAATGTTTTTGTGGTTATGTTTACTATGGTTGAATTGCTTAACTACTAAATCCACTTTGATATATTATGTTAACTGACAGAAATCTAAAATGAGGTTTTACTTATATTAGTAAAGTATTTGGATGTTTGTGAGTTTCAAGTTGTTTTAATGTTAGTCTGTTATAATAGTCAACTGGTTTAACTTGTCAGTTTAGAGTATCCTTTGAGAGGTTGATTTTGAGATTGGTAAAACTTTATATCAGTTTTCTATCTACTGATTCACCCCCCCCCTCTCAGTAGTTGACTAGATCCTTATTCTTTCATCATACCATCACTCCTCTACATTTTGGTGAAATCGATGTGGACTAGTTGCTTTGTCACTTTTCTTTAATATTTATTTCTTAGCTGCATTCAAAATCTAAAACAAAAAAAAAACTATATATACATAGAAAGCAAAACAAAAAGAGCATAATCACATATCAATATTGAAACAAAACTTCAAACAACTTTCTCTATCACAAGTGTTATAGACCTAGTAGTGTGGTCGAAGTGTTGTGGAGCTTGTCCATGTGCTTTATGAGGTAAACTGCCACATGAGTTGTTGTGAGAAGGACTACTAGGAAGAGAATTCCTATGAACTGCTACAATCCTCCTAGGTTGGGTCCAATGTTTAATGATCAACTTCTCGACCCTAATGAGTTCCTAGAGGTCCTTCTCCACCTGATTCACAATCCAACTCTCAGAACAATTCCTCGAGGAATTATCCTCCACCTTCCCCTCTAGTAGTTGATCATGATTCTACTATTGCCATTGATTTTGAACAAATTAATATGCTAGAGCAGAATCTGAGAGACTTTGTGGGATTCTAGATTTAAAAAAATGTCGTCCCCCAGGCCGAAAATGTCGTAAGCACTTTGAGAGACATGTTGATCTCAGATAAAAGATGCCTGGAGATGTTCAGGGTATTATCTATGATTGTCAACAGTCATGTACCTTTAGTTGGTGCTTCTCCCTAGGATGGCTAGTCTAACACTTGTGGTTATCAACTTGGTGTGGACATGTCTGGTTTGATGGTGCACATGGTTGGCCCTGGGCCCACTATTCCTAGCATCAATTACTCATCCACCCCCTTAGGTTACACGGCTATGGCTAGTAGCTTGACCTTTGCCTCTGTTTTAGCTCATATTTCTACTGTCAATACTAGTACTACTTTTGTCAGTGGCACTAGTTCTCTTGGAGGTGTTGGTGGAGGTTGTGGCACATATGGCCCACCTCCGCCTCTTCCACCTACTAATGTTGTCTTGAACACTATCTTGTAGAACATAGGACAGCTATAGTTACAGATCACAAACCTAACCTCCACTTTTGGTCAATCATATATGCATGTATATTATAATAAGAGTCCCCTTGAAATCACTATCCTGAACACTATCTTTCCTACTACGACTAAATCATTAAAGTTCAATAGGTTTAATGGTGATGGGGACCCTAATGTGCACATTGATTCTTTTATGACCATGTGTAGTGATTACCACAACCTAGATTTTGTCTTGCTTAAACTATTCTTGTGATCCCTTAAAGGAATTGCATTAGAGTGGTATATCTCCTTGCCAAATCATTCTATCCATACCTTTGACCAACTTATGGATCTATTCCTCAAACGGTTCCAGGCTAACATTGGTAGTAGGGTCACTATCGATGACCTTGTTCACTATAAGAAAAAGACCAATGAAAAGGTCACAAATTTTATCTCAAGGTATCAGTAGATCTCTACTAGGATACCCTTTGCCCTACCAGATAGCAATTTGTAGAGGATGTCCATTAACAATATGCAACCGACATTGAGGGAGAAGCTATCTCTTAACCACTATCAAAACTTTGCCAATATGTGTTTTGCAATCACCGATTATTAGTACAAGATGACACAATTCAGAGATTCTGCTTCAAATCCTCATGGTGAATCTTTCATAGGCATGACCTAAGAAGGGTCTAGGAAGAATAAAAATGTGGCTAATGTCATGTTTGTTCCTCCGATGACTGCTACATAGGGGTCACAACATAATAGAACATCCACTAAATTGAATGACTCATACTTAAGTATAATACAACGATTGTTAAAGGATAATCTAGTTACCCTTCCCAAGGTTCAATAGTTGCCCGATAACATACCCTATCTGCACTTGTACGATGGATCAAAATTTTATCATTACCATCATGTACCAGTCATGACATTGAGTGGTTTTATCATCTTCGGAATATTATCCAAGACCACATCAATAGTTATGCAATTAAATTTTATGTGCAAAAACATAAGTCAAACAAGTTTGTTGATAAGACTAACAATGACTTGCAAAACTATACTGATCTATTTCCCTTGCATTCAACGAATTTCATTTCTGCATTAGATCCTCCTTTGGATGATGGTCCATTTGTGAACATGGTTACCATCACTCATATTTGTTTGTCTCCTAGCTAGAAGGGGAAGGTATCTGACATGTCATTATCATTCACCCCTCAGGATTCCCTATATTGTGGAGATCCTTCTCCTCTATACATCCCTACTAAATTGAATGGTCAAACTGTCACAAGTGTGATGATTGACCCATCATGTAGAGTCGATGTCATTACAAAGGAGACTTTATTCATGAACGATTGGCATAGGCCTGCATATGATGAATGCTGAGAAAACCTAAGGACGCATAATGGTTTTTCTATCCCTCCTTTGGGTAGCATTGCCTTGACTGTCCTCATGGGACCCAAGGTTGTGTCCTCTACATTTGTGATCATTCCTGAATCAGATATATTTTGGGTGAAACTAGGCATCCCTTAGTTGATCGCTATGGATGCAATCCCTTCAATGATTCATAAATGTCTCAAGTTTCCTCATGGGGGTTTGGTGCATGTCATCTAAGATACTAGATATTGACCCTTGGTAGCCTATGGGGATTTTTTGCTGGATAATTTTTGCCCTGCTTTGGTGGGCCCCATGCTTCCCCGTGGTGACTTGATGTACCACACATATTATTAGTATAAGACGTGGGAGTTGGCCCCTAAGTCAACTTAGCTTAGTTATTTGTTGCCTCTTCTTGCATTGACCTCTGCTCCATTTATTCATGTCTTGGAGCGGGTGGTTCATCATGTCCCCTCACTGCCAAGGACTAAGGCTAAGCTTGTTTCTCTAAATAGACCTCCCCATCTGCCCCAAACTATGCAACCTCTGGTGGTGTCTTTTATTCATACGACTACACCTAATTCAGACAAGGGAAAGGCACCCACGCTCTCAAAATTTGTGATCCACCCTCCCTTCAAGATCTCGATCATGGCCGATATCCCTCGACCCTCTCAATATGAAAAAGGGAGGTGTTCTTCTTGCATTTGTTTGTCGCCGCTTGCTCCTACTTCACAACCTATGTCGACACCCTTTGTCCCTCCAACTTCTCCTCGAGCGAAATAGGGTAGGGCGCTTGTTGCTATGAACACAGTACCTATTCCAAATGCACCTCTTGTCCCATCAGTTAGGCCTTCTCCTGTCTCTGACACAGTTCTGGAGGATTCTTATATGGAGCATGATACTCTCGAGACCTCTTGAGCTTAAGTTGGTGGCCCTCATCTCTGTCATAATTAGTGTACACGTGAGCCTAAGTACTATTGATGGGCCATGGCTCAAGAGAACATTGCTACTTTGTAATTTGTTGGTGCATCTTCTGCACCCAATTCTGTTGCATCAGATCCTATTTCATCGACTACTCCTATTTCCACATCATCTTTGGTTTTTCTTCCCACTGCTTTAGGGCCTATTGATGAACCTCCCCCTAAATGGGTGTAGGTTTTCATTGCTCCTTCTTTGGAGCCACCCCTCATTACCTCCTTCTCGGACATGCCTATGTTGTCTTGGCCCATCGGTATGTTGCATACACAGGTGGTGTCCTGTGAAGCCTTATCAACTCCCCCTATTTCACATTTATTCTAGCATCAAATTTTTCTTGGTGTCCTGTAGCTTGTTACGGTTGATAGGAGACCTATTGCTCCTATCCCACCCAAATGCAAGTTTGAGCAGGGTCTCATCCTGAATTTTTGACAACAAAAATCCTTGAAGGTTTTAGTGCTCGTTTCTCATCCTTTTCTCTACATGTTTTAGTGCATGTTGTTTTGCCTATCTTTGTGTGTGTGATTGAGAAGGCTCCACCTTCTCTTGAGTTTATCACTACCCCTCTTTCAAAGGTTGCCAGTTGTGTTGTTATTTCATTGTCCTGGTGAGTCACCTGCTTCCTCTATGAAGGTTTGCTTGTTCAACTCCTTGGTGGACATCCCAACCTTGTCTATGATCTTCACATGATCATTGACCCTTGCCTCCTCTGAAACTATGGATGCAAATGTTGATGTTGTTGCGTCCCTTGCCCTCATTGCTGGTGAGGTGCCTAGTGTTGCTCTTGTTGTTGTCCTACTTCGATCTCGTCCTCCTTCCTTGTATGATATAGATTGGGAAGATGATGACTTGGTTTTTGAAGGCCTATAGGGACCCATCTTTCTTTATCTTGTAGCATAGTATGTGTGTGCTTGATTATGTTCCCATGTGCTTTCTTTATATGTGTGTTCCCTCTCAAAGGACCCGAGTTACTCTGTAGGTGCTTGGATACGAGAAGTTGAATGTCTTTATCTATTGTGGTCTTCTAGAGGACCTAAGTTACTTTCTCGATGTTCGGATACAGAGTATTTTTTGTTGTACAACTTCTTCTATTTATTATGTATTTCTTCTATCTGTCATTTCTTTCTTTTTTGATATCCGAGGATGATGCAAAGCGTTGGGGGCATCTTTAGCCTTCTTCCATGTTGACCCAAGTTTTTATTTTATCTTTGTCTTGATGTGATCTTATTTAGATCTAAGAACTTTGGCACTATGATGATATACCCATCTTACAGTTATATTACATATCTTTTCTCACTACTATGGGTCCTGATGTCAAGCTATCAGATACCCCTGTCTTCTTGCATTCATCACTGATGTTGTTAACAATTTATGTGTCACCAGCTAATGGTGGAATGCCACGGAAACATATCGCTATGTTGACATGCCACAACTGCTCTTCTCCTTAGAATAACATACCTTTCATGCATATCATTCTAAGGGGGGGATATTATATCTGAATTTCTGTATGATCTGCATTTGTTATTTAGTCCCTTGCATGCTCTTTGTTGATCGCTTTTTCATGATTGCCTAAGTGGGGGCCAAACCACTTGATCGTTTCCTTTTCATGTTTGCTTAGGTGGGGGCCAAATCACTTGATCTTTTTCTTTATGATGTATTGCCTTTGTAGGGGCCAATCTACTACTTATCAAATCTATACTTAATCACCTTATCACATTGCTATCTAGTGTATCGCTACCCATGTCAACAAAAATCTTGCCCTATCATATGGCTATCTAGCATAACACACTTTTCTATCCATACTGGTGTATCTCATATCACGACAACCACTTATCTCATATCTTTTCGTAACAAGGGGCTTTCCTCCAAGGTGAGGTTTGTTTTTGTTACACTATCTTATCTATCATCTATCTTAATCTATCCTTTATTTTATCATCCAACATGTTAGTCTGCAACTAACATGTTTGTGATGCATCAGTCGGCAATATCTATTTCAAACTTTGTTGGGGCCAACTTCTTCTAATCAATGAAATTTTGTTTCTTCGTCATGACTTTTTTCTTTATCTTCCTCTACTTTAGCTTCACATCTCTCAACAATGATATGCTCGCTAAAGTGGGGGCAAAATGTAATATAGAAAATCACACCTTGTACAATTCATTGCAACAAATGGCACCTTTCTTCACATCATTGGAGGTCGTGTACCATCGTTTTTGTCTTCTTGCCCACCTAGACTGCTTTGTCAGGTCCAAACCAGAAACCTACCAACTCTATCGACTTGTCATCCTCGGGACATTAGTGCAACGCACTAGCGTCCCACGAATCTTACAGTCTGCAAGTGATCATTTGAGCATTATGCTTGCACCTGGAAGGAATCATAATGCTTTTGCATGCACTCATCGATGTTGGTTTTACTTCCAGAGCCTATATCTCTCTTGTTTGAAGGCATTTTTGAGGATCTTTTTGGCATTTTTTTATCGCTTCTTGCAGGTTGGAGCTTTTAACAATATTCTTGGGCAATACATACAAGTTATTACAAGACCACCATTGTTGTGACATTTTGAAGAACTCACGGTACCATCTTCATGAGTGTTGAGGGGAGTTTCTCTTACTCTTCTTGATTTATTTGTTCATCTATAATCTCCCATTTTTAATCTATTTATAAAATTTAATCGTATCTGTTTTATCTTTATCATTTTGATTTTCCTCGTTGCTACTATCTAGGTTGTCCATGGAGGTGGAAACACCAAAATGAGGGTCTCACTGAGGTAGACTCCAAAAAATAACCCCTAACATTTTCTCTTCATGTTTATGTGTACGCTTACAGTGGTGGAAAAGCTATCATCTTGCAAGAGGCTTCAATCGTGGACCGGTTGTGAGATTCTATCATTTTCCTTCATTTTGTTATTTTTATTTCAAATTATGCAATATCTTGTTTATTTTGTTTTGCTGCATTGATTAGTTGATAGTTTAGTCACTTATGTCACTATAGTACAGATTTTGTACTCCGTCTGTACAGGATGACTGAGTGTGGCACTGGTGTCCCGATTTTGCGCGATTGTCTTGAAGATAGAGACTAAGCAGAGTCGTTTGACAATTTTATTTGTTGTTTGATAACTTAGTTCTACATTTTATCCCCTGGATCACACTTAGCGCTAGTTTGAGTGAGGTAGCGACAGATAGGCTTGTTCTCTAGGATTTTTCATCTTAGAGGTAGCAAATCTCCTCCTCTACAAAAGGAATTATAGATTATATAAGCAATTGTCATGCTTATATAGATTTGTGGATAATAAAATAGTATTTCTTCATTTTAAATCTTACTTGTAGTTTGGATAATGAAAACTAGACAAGTAAACTTAGGAAAATATTCACCAAAGTATGCTTAACTAGACTCTATTTTGTAGTATTATTTCTTAATTGTTGTTGATGATTAGCTTAATTTAATGTTCATAGATTGTCATTTTGTAGAAAGGCAGAGCTATCTTATCTCATTTTTGTGAATGTTCGTCATCAACATACTGTAACCTTTAGATAAATATCTAGTTTTTTAAAAACTTGATACTAATGATAAGGTGTTGGTAACCCTATATCATCTCACAGTGACATTTTCTTATGACTCGTGTGTTTTTTGCTGAAGTAATGATTCATGAAACACTGTATTATTAAAATATGTTTTGATTGTAATTAGATATGTAAGATACATGCTTTCATGCATGTTTGATAAATACTTGATTTTGTTAATGTCTTAATGTTTAATCATTATTCATAGTTAGATATGCATGATGTATGTTTGAGTTGTTACTTGGTATTTTAGTCGATGTCAATTGGACAAGTGTCATGTATGGAGCATTACAAAAGGGTAAGTTTCTATTTAAAACTTATCTATTGGTAGACAAACCAAAAATGTGCTTTGGCCAAAGCTTGTTTATCTTTTTAGTATATGATTTCTATTTTATTGTTATTTCTCTTACTCTCTACCATATCATGTTATTGTTGCATTAACATCTAGAATATAGATGCATCATGTTACACCAATTCCATGACTCCTATCAGTTTCATATTAGTAGGCATCTTCATGTAGGGTCGAATATTCTTCATTAAAAGAATTATGGGGAAGAATAGTGCTTCGAAGTTGGGTTGTAATTTAGCACTTTGATGATGTTCTCGCTTGTGGTGTTTTTGTGTTGAGGTCACAAGTTAGGATTACTTGTCAATATTCTCTTTAGTTGTGTATTTTATGTACTCTTTGTATTCAACCTTATGGTCTCATGTAAAGAAAATAGTTTCATTATGCTTCGCTTAATATTTGGGCTTATGTATTCAGACATTATATCATAATCTAATAACATGTCTCTATTCTAATGTTTTGAGCAAGTCGCTTCAAATCATGTATAATTATGTTCTTTTATGTATTTTATGTATTTTAATATTATGGAGGTATTTACATTTATTCAAAATGAATCCTACATTCAATGAAGATATCATTTGTCTAGTGATCTAGAAATTGATATCCTTACACACCATATAAATATCCAATAAAGATGTAGGGTTGCCATTATGGTTCCAAGGCCCCATACTTCTCTAAAGGAATGTGTGCTCGTGCCTTGTGGGGAACATTATTCTAGATTTAAGCAACATTGTTGATAACTTCAACCCAATACTCATGTACAAGGGAGCATGTGTGGATCATGCAACTAGCCATCTCTTTCAAGGATCTATTTTTTCTATTTTTTATACTATTTTGTTGGTGTGTATAGGAAATAATGTGTTGAATATCAATCCATTCAATAGTGTAAAGTTTCTCAAAGTGGTGGAGCTCTCATATTATTTACCATTATTAGTTTGTAGAATCTTCATGTGTTTTCTCAATTATTTATCAATGTGAGATTTGAAATTCTAAAATCTATTGAAGACCTCACCTTTAATTTGAAGAAAAATACCCATGTGTATTTAGAATAGTCGTCAATTAAGGTGAGAAAAAAAGGGCTTGTTGCTAAAAGAAAAGGTTTGTAAGGAACTCACTAAGTCACTATGAACCATCTCAAGGACTTATCAAGACCTTTAATCCTTCCTTTTGTCAGACTTGTCCTCAAAGTACTTTCTCAAGGCACAACATGTTCAAACACCATTAGAAAAACTAATTTGAGGAAGACCTATGACCATGCATTACATGTAAGTTACTAAAGGTAATAGTAATTGAGATTGACAAATCACTTATGTCATAGTTTTGTCACAAAATATGAATGGGTGATCAATGTTGTAGTGGGGAAGTCAAGTACAAAGTGAGAGAAAGAATAAAGTTGAGAGTGATTGTCAACCCTTTCCAA
The DNA here is from genome assembly GCF_030272615.1 of Cryptomeria japonica. NCBI lineage: Eukaryota > Viridiplantae > Streptophyta > Pinopsida > Cupressales > Cupressaceae > Cryptomeria > Cryptomeria japonica. The sequence continues at coordinate 240,833,307 of NC_081414.1, forward strand.
TAGAACAAGAGTATCATATTCAATATCCCTAATGACAACATACTCTAGAGTGAGTTTGACCTTCCTACCATATTGGAGATGAGTGATTTAGTAGATGTAGAAGGTTAGTTGGTACATCAAGTAGACAAAGAATATCCTCAAATATATCATTTCCAATATTTGTTGATCCCTTTGTCAATGAAATTGACTAGAGAATCATCCTTGATGAGATCACGAGGCATGAAATAATGATCCAACAATTAAAACTATTCTCTATCAAAATTGTAACACCTAGAAGAATACTAGAGAAAGGCTTAACTTGTAAGCCAAAAAAATAACAATATAAGTCAAAGTTAAGGAGTTAGGTATACTCAATGATTCATTCTCAAAGAAAAAAAATAGGGTATATTTGAATCTCCAACATCAAAAGGATATATGCATTGTAGCGTCCTAAATTGTACTCCCTTACAATTTGGACCATGTTTAGGGCTCTCACCTTAGCGCCTGCATCTTCGTGCTTGATCAAGACCTATTTATGCCCCCACCATGTGATAATGGTCATATTATATCATTTTATCTTGTTGGTCCCCTTAACCCTGGCCCAATTATGGGGTAAGACCATGATGCAACCATAACCGGTAAAAACCCTCAAAAGAGTCAACCAGCTTATGCAGTAAGAGAGACACAATGAAAGTAGCAAGAAAATAAAATAAACTCACATAAACATATCATAATAAAGACTTATAACTTCCGCCAATCATTTGACAATCATCATATTATTCTTAAAGAACATCCAGTAATAAACCGGTTACATGCAGGCTTCAAGCCAAATGCAATCCAACCTGGACTCAAAGAATCATTTGGATCACAATATGTGAATCTCAATCCTTATTCTCAGTTATACTTCCTCTACCCCTACAAATTATTACATAGCATCTTATTTATACCCATCGGAGCATATCCGGGTCGGCCTCATAAGATTACATTCACCAATGTAGGAAAATGAAGCGTGTAATTAGGTTGGCCCTAAAAATTAGACAAATCTTTTCGGAAAATAACAACCAAGAGATACAGTTCAGTAGGAAGGTTGACCACACACCAAAGAACATCATAAAAGACCCAAGATGGATCCACACATCAAGAATCGCGTTGGTAATGAAGGAAAACCAACCAGTAAGCACAAGAACTGTCCTGGGAACCCAAAAACAGCCAACTAGAAGCGATAACTGATCGAAAAAGAACCCAAATGAACCGAAAATCTGGAATCAAGCACATGAAACCGTTTGGAAACCAAAAATAAGATCTGCCATGAAGAACAAGCAACTACCGGTACATACCAGTGTGAACACATAAAACTGCACAAAGAACTAAATAAGAACAAAACTGAAAGTAAATATTTTTGGTTGATGCAAGATTGCCCATCGACCGAGGATGCTCCCACATTAGACAACCCAGGTAGAAAAAGATATTCCATGAGAGGCAACTCATGAACATCTAAAAGGATTTAGGATGAAGATCCCATGCTCATTTATGATCCAAACATCTTCTTTATCTGACAACCTCTGCTTTAGCTCTTCCGGTGCCTCAGGCTCCTCTAACCTTTGACTCCCATTGTTTCTCTTTTTTGCTTTTGATCAGCACATTGTCTCTTTTTCTGCAACTCTGATTTGGTTCTGCCACAAGACTTCATTCGGTTTATCACCATTAGCTTTGTGTCATCCGAATCCATCAGACTCATCTATCGGATCCTTCTGCCAACTCATGCGACCCTCTGGTATAATCTTTGCAACTGGTTCTATCAGATATTTCTTCAAAACCTCTGGTATGACCTCTGCAACCGGTTCTATCAAGCCTTCTGGTATAACCTCAGCCACCGGTTCTTTCAAACCTTCTGGTATAACCTCTGCCATTGGTTTCTCAGTACTGCAACTTTTCTTAGGACTCAGATTCTTCACCTCCTTCTCTTTCTCCTTGAAAGAAATCAATGTGAACTTCTGCCCATCCTTTTCAATATTAACTAGGTTTCTTCTACAGTCATAAATATCTCCTCTATCATACTACCACGACTTTCCCAACAAGACATGACAAACACTCATACATACAATATCACATTAAACTTCATCTCTAAAAGGCCCAATATTGAAATTCACAAAACAATGCTCCTTTATCTCTATCTTCTGATAATCTTGTAACCAAATCACCTCATAAGGACAAGGATGCTTAAGCCTCTTCAATCCAAGCTTCACAACCATCTCCTTAGATACTAAATTAACAGTAATTCCACTGTCTACAATGACCTTGCAACACTTACCACCTGATTTGCACACAGTCTAGAAAAGACTCTTCCTCTGAGTAGATTTGGTATCCTTTCTTCTGAACATAAGGGATTCTCCTTGCTCCGGTGCAGAGTCAAATCCAATAGGATCCGGTTCCTCACTTGCCACACAACTTCTTGACATTCCTTGCTTACATTCATATATTGTATGTCCAGTTTCTCCACACTTGAAGCATTTGCTAGGAAATTCTCTAACGGTACTGCTACTACCTTTCCTCAGTGTCTTCTACTTTGGTTCTTTACTCCACTTAGGTTTTGACTCCTCTTCTTCAACCAGTGTTTTCATACCATCACTCATCTTGAATTTCTCCTTTCCCTTATTCAGTTGTCTTCTTCTCACCTTCTCCTCAACCTTCAAAGCATAATGGTAAGCTTCTTCGATTGTGGAAATCTTAAACATACTCATCTCATCTTGAATGTTCAAAGAAAGCCCATTGATGTACCTCGCCACCTTTTCTCTGTCCATCTCTCTATGTCCAGATCTGATTACCACCTTGTAGAATTCCTCAATATATTCCTTCATAGTCATGTTTCTCTGTTTCGGGTTCTACAACTTCTTGAACAACTCCAATTCATAGTCTCTCCGTATGAACTTGGCCTTCAATATTGCAACCATCTGTCTCCACCAAGCGATCTTCAATTCACCATTCTCCACTCTGTCTTTCTGCAACTCTTTCCACCACAATGCAACATGCCCTTTCAACTTGGTCTGTGCCAACCAGACTCTCTGTAGGTCCTTAACATTCTCAAACTCAAAGTAGTCCTCCAACTCTCTGATCCAATCCATCAGATCTTCTAGGTTCATCATTCTAGAAAAGTTAGAAACCTCAACTTTATGCACTTTACTTTCTTGTGCCACTGCTTTCAGGAATATTTCCTCTCTCTCATCTTTTGGTCCTTCAACTTCCTCAAGCTCTTCATCGACTTCCTCATATTCATCCTCAGAATCAGGGTTTCTTCGCAAACCGACCAAAGCATTCCAGATTTCATTCCTCACTTCATTCTTGAAGTCTTCCATCATCTGCTCTACCCTCTAGGGGTTTTTTTCTCCTCGACGACATCACTTCTTCCACTCCGGTGAACTACCTCAACTCGGTGATCTAACTACCGGTTTCAATTGTCTCTCCTCAGCGATCTATTGAACACACGCACAACTTGCCTACAATCAGTGAGTTGTCCACCTCAAGGAATGCCTCAATGTTCACAAATGATTCTTCCACCAGCTAGTCCATAACCAACTCTAATACCACTTGATGCAACCATAACCGGTAAAAACCCTCAAAAGAGTCAATTGGGTTATGCAATAAGATAGACACATTGAAAGCAACAAGAAAACACAACAAATTCACATAAACAGATCATAGTAAAGCCTTATAACTTTCGACAATCATCCGCCAATCATCATATTATTATTAAAGAATATCTGGTAATAAATTAGTTACATGCAGGCTTCAAGCCGAATACAATCCAACTGGGACTCTAAGAATCAACCAGATCACAATATACAAATCTCAATCCTTATTCTTAGTTCTACTTCCTCTGACCCTACAAATTATTAAATAACATCATATTTATACCCACCAGAACATATCTGGGTCAGCCTCATAAGATTACATTCACCAATGCAATGTCCTTAAAAGGAAAATGGAACACAATCACCTTTTGGAATTTGCATTTAAATTACATGTCTTAAAAAGGTTGAGGCACACTCAAAAATAGGGTGCTTCATACTTGAAACCAAACATCACTTGCACACATGCACGAGGATGAGTGGAACTAGCAGAATAGGGATAGACTATTCCTACTCTCCTCCCCAACATGGATCACCTAGATGCAAACATCTAGGGGCAAGGTATCTATGTTCTCTCTTTGTCGCCTTTCTTCCCATGGATCACCTAGATAAACACATCTTGTGTGTATTCATGCTCTCTCTCTCTCTCTCCTTCTTCTCATGAGCTCATAGCTTAGCTACTTGTAGTGCATGGATGATGCTTTCTTTTCTCTTTTATGTGATCACTTGTGTTCGTGAGATGACATTTTTCAAGAATGATATTAGTTGTTGAGAAATTTTGACATCGAGGTCTCTTTGGCTAGTTGACTTGAGGTCTTGTTTTTAGTTCTTAGCTTTTGTGTCTTGTGTGTCTTTTTGTCTTTTACCTTTTTTGTCTTTGTTTGTCTTTTTGTCTTTATGTTTGTCATTGCAGATCCGAGGTATACCTTTCCATTATTTATTTCAAGCATTTGCAATATTTCATTCAAGGTTGATTCCAAACCAAGGTTTGACTTAGGCAAACCCCTATTCCCAACCCCTTTTCTCTTCTTTCTATGTGTAGGAAACAGGTACAGAGCTAGACTCTTTAGATTAAGCTTTATTCATAGAGATGAATCATCCCCCTTTGGCATGTGAAAAGTTTGGAGGACCAATGTGATGCACCATGGTCCCAACACTTTTTGGGCAATTTTAGGGAGCAGGTCCTATTCAACTTACATTATTCAGATCTAGGTGCGTGTGAAAAATCCCACGTGCGTAGCTCATTGTTTTCTCAGTTTTACCTTTAACTTTTAGCATTTTACCCTAACTCAACAATTCAACTCACAAAAGAGAAACCCCTATCAACCCAAATTCACTTAGCATTCAATATGTATATGATTTATGACTAGATCTAGTGAATCCTCCATCCTTTTTTGAATGTAATGTCCCTAAGTGAAAAATCTAGCAACTTCCATTTCTTGGGTGGAAACCTTAGAAAAATTTTCCACATTACATGAAGAAAAATGTCAAGGGATCAAGGATTGGAGATAACACAAAACTTATATCTAAATTTATTCAGATAAGGACATTATGTGTTGAAAACAAGGGGGAGGAAGCTTGTAATATTAAATTATTTATTTGATCACAAATTTGAAATTAGATTACCATAAATGAAATATTGAAGTGATTGCAACATTCACCACAATATAAATATCATCAACCAAATGAGACATTGGAATTACATGGAAAAACCCTTTCGATTAAAAAATCCACTAGAGAAAGAGAATAGGTGTATTATTAATTTATCTCTTCAACAATACACTTCACTTCTCCAACCAAACTTAGTAGCTCTTGGATACCTATAAATGAATCATACAAAACTACTATGTCATGACTCCAATTTATAGTAATTTGAGTGAGGGAAAACCATAATAGTAATCTAAAATAAGAGGCATAAAACCACTTGAAAAAACACATGCTTAGGAAAGTGGACAACCATGAGACATAATAAAATATAATTTTCCTTCAAATGGCTCTAACATGGATGCTTAACCCATAGTCACTAAAATCTTTAGCTTCTCAAATGCTTCATAACTTCCCAATGACTCTTTGGATATTGGGCAATGAATGACCTTTCACCTTCCAATCTTGGGTGCTCAAATCATGAGTCTTCATATCCCAAAGTGGACACCTAAAAGAGAGAATCTTATCCATTTCGCTTTATCCTTATCACCATTACATGTTGACCTCTTGAAAATGCCATAACAATTTGCCATAGAATATAAATATTAATTTTTTTTCTCTCATGTCATAGGGACCACTTTCCAATGAACATGGAGACACATGAATGAAATAAGATTTTCAAGGTTAATATCAATGAACATCTAAACCTAAAAATAACATAATGTAAATTTTTTGGGTTTGAGATTGGGGGATACCTTATAGACCATCTTAATGAAAACTAAGGAAAATAATGAAATCGTGACCCAAAAAGATGAAAATATTGAGGCATCTGGGTCTCGGGGTCAAGGGGATCAGATAAACATCATAACTTACTAAAAATGCACTCTTGCAATGCTAATTCAGAGAAGATATAGGACGCAAAGTGTTTTGGCTTGCACATATGACCCATTTTGATTTTAAAAAAGTGTGAAAACCTTTTTTTATATTTGATTTCAATTTTCTTTTGTCCCTCTTGGTATTCTTGTTCCTCCCCTTTGGTTGTGTAGATTGTGCTTTAAAGTTAAATAATGAATTGACACCATGTGTTCCAAAGTTTAGGTTGTTTGAAAGTAACTTGACTTATTTTCCTTTGAAAAAAAATAAGTTTTCTAATGTTTATAGAAGTATAATATCCCAATAAATGATTGGAAATATAGACTTATAATATAAGATCTTCACCATAAAAAACCTGAAAATAAAAAATCACACAAATTAATTGCTGATATACATCATCAAAATCTAAATATTTCCATTCATTTATACTAACTTCAATTTTTATTTAAATGTATGGCAATGATCAACCTAAAGAGAATCCATTCATTTATTTTAAGTTCCATATTTATTATGTTGAAGGCATACCCTATATGAAGTTTTCCACTCACTTTATGAAATCAACGATTCAAATTTGAGGAGAAGGATGCAAGACTATAGGATTAATCACAACCACATATTTATATTTACATTAAATTTTAAAAAGATATCTTTTATGATAAAAAACTAAAAAATACATATTTAAATATTAATTAATTAAAAAAATAATGCTCATAAAGGAAAAAACCTAATAAGATTTTTTTTTTCAATATTATTTATTTTATCAAGATATTCTATCTTGTTTTCTAAGTTTCTAAAAAAGAAAAAGAAAAAGTAGGAAAATAAATATATTATAAGTTTCTACAAAGAAAAAAATATTTAAAAAAATAACTAGCTTTATTCTAATTCATCTTTTCCTTTTTCTTTTAATGATTGATTTTCATTAAGTGTAAAATTTATCTCATTTATTTATGTCATTTTATAAAATTACAAATAATAATTAAAAATTATTAAAATTAATATAATTTATAATTATTTGTCTTATCAAAATGTTAGTTGTTGTAGAATAATCACATTTAGAATTAAAGTATTTCTTAATTCACTATTTTCATTGATGAGAATATTTTTAATATTACCTTCTTTTATTAGATATTCTATTTTTAAAATTTATTTTAATTCTTCTACTTCATTTTTTTTCAAGATTGTTTATTTATTGAGTTAAAATTTAATTTTAATTATTTATCTTCTTATGGAATAACAAATAATAATTAATTCAATTCAGGATGTGGGAGTGAGAGCGGGAGAAGAGAGAGGCTTTGCATTTGAATTTAGGGCAGGGTGGGAAACTGTGCAATGGATAGGCAAACCAGGGGGAGAATGGAAAGGACGATTCCCAGGACTGCCCAAATTCCTCTGAGCCAAATGGAAAGGACCCGGTGGATAGGGACCCACAAGTAGGCGACAAGCCTATCGATCCTGATGGAGAAAATGGAGAATCACATGCTGGAGACATTCATAGGCAGGAACTTGTTCGAAGGGACAACAGTCGGTCTTGGACTTCTCTATTCGGTGTCAAACTGAGTGGAAAGTCCTCGCTCCCTCCAGTTTGTAATATCTCAAACCCAAAAAAAGGTAGATTTGCTATTGAAATTCCAGACCTTGTTATTGAGCACAATATTAACCTTATGACAATGACACTGGTTGGAAAAAATTTGGGCCTGAGGCCAAATATTGATATTGATAGGGCATTTGCTAAACACAAATGGGTGCTTTAATGTATATCTTTTGATCTTTTGGCCATAATGGGTTTTAGGGGCCCATCAAAACCTGTTTTCCGTTATTCAAAAACAAATAATAATTAAAAGATATTAGAATTAATCTAACTTGTATTTTTGTCTTATTAAAATTTTGTTTATTGCAGAGTAATTAAATATTTGAAATTTATTTTAATTTATATAATAAAATAAATTCCAACTTAAAACCTAAATTAAACATTTGGAACATGAGAGCAAGAGAGAGAAACTAACTATTGATTAGTCATTTCATACCAATAATTTATAGATAGTTGTGTCCTTGAAGAGTTATACTAAGGGTAACATGTCATTTTATTATTATCTCCATCTATATCTCTCTTCGGGCTATCTATATCTCCTTACCTCTCCTTGTATCTCTCTCTTTGCCCCCTCTATCATTCTTACTATATCTGTCTCTGTATTTCTCCCTCTCCCCCTCTCGCTCCCCCTTTTTATATATATCTACTTCTATGTCCTCTTTTTCCCTCTCTCCCTCACTATGTCTATTTATATATATTGTATCCCTCTATATACATCTCTATATATCTTTCACTCACACACATTCCATATTTCTCCTTCCTTATCTCTATCTCTATATCTCTCTCACTCACACAAACATACTCCCTATTTCTCTATTTCTCTCTCTCTCACTCACAAAAGCATACTCCCTATATCTCCCTTGCTATCTCTATCTCTATCCCCATTTCTCTATTTCTAGATCTTATACACTCCCCTTCCTTCAACTCTCCTACTCTCTATATATATCCCTCTCTATCTCTTCACACATCACTTCCTATATCTTTATCTTTCTATCTTCCTCTCTCTCATTGTTGCCCTCTTTCTATATCCATATCTCCCTCTCCCCCTTTCCATCTCCTTCCATCTATTCCTCTCTCTCACCACCTTTATAATTTAAAAGTTATATCTATTCTCTCTCTCTCTCTCCTTTCTATCCTTATCTCCATATCTTTCTATCTTTATGCATCCCTCTCTCCATCTATCTATCTTATCTCTCCCTCTCTTTCTATCTTCCCATTACTCCCTCTTTTTATATCTCTCTACTTCTACTCTTTCTATTGTGTATACACATACACTCCTTATTTCTCCCTTCCTATCTCTATCAATTTTATCTCTCTATATTCCCCCCTCCCTATCACTCTCCCTCTTTCAAAGGTCTAAACCTTTTTGTCTATTACTTGTCTTTGTCACCTTATTTCTCTCTCATTCTTGCCCCCTCTATCTCTATCTCCATACATCTATATCCCCCTCTGAATCTATATATCATTATCTCCACCTCTTTCTCTTATTCACTCCATCTTTCCTATACGATATCTCTCTCTCTCTCTCTCTCTCTCTCTCTCTCTCTATATATATATATATATATATATATATATATATATCTTCCCATCTCTCTCTCTCTCTCTCTCTAACCTCCCTCTCTCTATCTTCCCCTCCTCTATATTTCTCCCCATCTCTCTCTCCCTAATTCACTCCCTATCCCCCTATCTATCTCTTTATCTCTATCCATCTCTCTTTTTCTCTTCTTGTATATCTCTACATCTCTCTATTTCTCTTCCAATATATGTGCATCTCTCCCTCTATCTCCTCCTATTTCTGTCACCCTCTTTCCATCTCTACCAATCTATCCCTAGATCTCTTTGTTTGTCAATATCTTTATCTCTCCCCCTCTCCCTATATGTCCTTAGATATCTATCTCTCACTCTATCTCACCATCTATTTATATGTATCTCTCCCTCTTCATTTATAGATATCTCCCTATCTCTTCCTCTATATCCTCGTATCTTTTTATCTTTCTATCTCCCTCTCCCTCTCTCTATCTCTCTATCCATTCTCCCTCTTCCTCTCTCACTCTATCTTCATCTCCACCTATATCTTCCTCTCTCCCCTATATCTCTAGACATGCTACCTTTTATTAATCCATATATATATATATCTCCTACCTCTTTTTAGACCTCTATTTATCTATATCTCTTTTCCTCTCTATATCTATCTCTCCCTATCACTTCTTTCATCTATCCCTCTAACTCTATCTAGTTATCTTTATCTCTCTCTACCACTATATCTCTCCCTCTATTTATATATTACTTACTATCTCTATCTTTTTATCTCTCCCTTTCTCTCTTTTTATTTTTCTTTTCCATTTTTATCTATTCCTCTCCCCTCTATCTTTTATATCTCCATATCTCTCTCCTCCTCTCCATATTCCTCTCCTTATTGTCCATCTTTGTCTCTAACTCTATTTATATCTCTATCTTCTTCTTCTTCTCTATCTCTATCTTTATCCCTTTACCCATCTTTCTCTCGATCTTCACCCCTCTATCTCTCCCTCCTTCTAGCACTATCTCAACCTCTCTCTCACTCTCACCATATTTTGTTGTTTATGAAACTTGTTTTTCTTCTCAATTTAAAAGTTTTGTTTCAATTATGATTGGATCGTTGTAAGTGGATGCATAGTTAATCTGAAGCTATCACTTCTCTAATGAGAACTTTGTTGCACAAACAACATTATGACGTAACAAGTGACCTCATGTATTACCCAATTATATGCCAAAAAAAAGACTAATGTTTTTCCTAATTCACCTAACGAGCCTCTTTCGGTATACCCATTGATTGCGAGTTTCATCCTTAAAGATAATTCATGCTTAATTGAATGAATGAATTTGAATTAGCCTAATAAATCTGTTATGGTGTGGTAAAACCCATCAACGCAGATTTTTCTTCCACTTTGTTGGTATCTCAAACCCCGACTCCAATTACAGCCATTTGCTCACTCGTGCATTACACAGTGACTACAGTCTTTCGAAGAGAAGGGCAGCGATAATGACGGAGTTCAAGATAGATGATAAGAGTGGAACAACATTGCATATTTTCCTCTTCTCGGATGTTACCAACAGCAAGTGGGTGTTCTTTGGTTCTCTTTGTTTTGGTGCAGTTCAAGTGCCTGTAAATGTCCATCATATTCAAATCTCTTGCTTATGTCGTGGAATGTTGATGTTTTTATAAATAACCCAATGCAAAACAATTTTTTTTAAAGCTATGATACGTCAGAGGCTTCTATTACTGGGGCCTTTTTCGTAATCCAAATCAAGAGACTTCGTACGGTTGTAAATCATACCCGAACTCAATCTTAAGAAATCGTTAAGATCATACATAAAACAGCAAAATGCAAATTTGACCAAACCACAAACCAGGAGGTACTCGTAAAATCTTTTACTAGCCTCTGTTTTATTCATACTAATAGATTGACAACTAATATAACTTGTAGTTTCGGTAGAATGATATTTCCATCCATGAAATAAGCTTAGACACAATTAGCAGCAGCTACATTATCAGCCGAGTAATATACATGGTGGGATGAACTCCTAACATCTCCATGAAGCTCAAGGTTCAAGTTGTCAAGTTATTTATTCTGGAAATATTTCACGATCGATGTTCGGTTTCTGATATCTTTCAAAATAACCAGAGTGATGGAGTATCCCTAGAAAATACAGGATTATTTTCACAGAAATCTTTTACTCTTCTCAAATTTGGCTTCTTAGGAACGTTCTCATAACCCTCTACATTAGATTGGAAGGGTTTAAGATCTCTGTCCTCAACCCTATGGGGTCGCATGGAGGGGGCCTTCCTGAAGAGTTGCTGATGTTATTTTAAAGCAGATGGTCCCATTAAATTTGTAGTACAGTTTAAGCTCCAAAATTTATGGAAGCTGATGGTCTCATGCATTGTATTATTTAGCAATTCAGAATAATAAATAAAAAATAATAAAAAATTAACTAGTGAAAATGAAAAAATTTAAATGTTTGACAAATGACAAAAAAAGCCTAAGCTGGTGGGGCAATTTCTAGTCCCCCAACTTTTCCATCCACTTATATCTGCAGTCATAAAAGGTAGGGGCTGTTATTTTTCAGGAAAAAGATTCTAATTAATCCTGTTGCAATTCGTGGTAGAAAGTTAGAAAGTGGATTTCCTTCTGAGGTAGAATAAAACCTTTCTTTGCATGTCCAAATATGATCACTTTGCAGACAACGAGGCTGAGAATTGGATCAAGAAGTAATCACATGCATGTGAGCTTGTTATTCACCATATCTACTGGGTTATCCTTCTGCCTGCCATCTGTGAATGTTGAAGCAGTGTTTTATGTTCTCACTTAGGCAGTGAGGGAAATTAATCAAACGTTACATTAAATAGTCTGCAACAATAGTTCTTTTTCTTAAATCTTTAGTAAGAACCTGGCCTTTGTCCGAGACTTTGGACAAATGAACATCTGTTTTGAATTTGTGCCTCTTTTCGAAAATTGTTTAACTGGAGTCCCATATATATCTTGTATCCAAGCCAATCGAGAAAGTTTAGAAGAGGTTTCAACGACTCATCAAAGCTAGAATTTTCTCAGTAGATGCATCCAGCCCAACACCTGAGCTATCTAGAGTTAAAATCTAATTGGTTGCTTTAATATATGCAGACAAAATAAGAGGTCTTTTTCACTCTTGGTAATATATACTGCACCAATAGGAGCAAAGATCCATATTCTTATCATGTGAAGGGGGATCTGAGGCTTATCAATTCCTTGCCGAAACTTTTCACCATTAGCAGTAGGTGGTGGCAACATGGATAAGTCTTGCCACAGCTTGACAAAGATGCAACTAAATGCAATATATTGTTTAGAAGTGAATGGATGAATAAATAGTTTGCTCAATCTTAGGATACACTACCATGGTTTGTAAATGATCTGTAATTTCAGTCAAAACTAGTTAGAAGTTAGGACATCAAACAACTCAGTTATTGTTCTACTTCGAATTCCAAATAAAAGTGAAAGCTGGGAGGAATTGAAGGAACTGCTATCAAAGAAATAAAGTGCTGAAATGTAAATGCAACATAAAGACAAGGATTTGTCTTGGAAAAGATCTTGTTATACTCATGGCTGTCCTTATTCTCATCAATGATATGCAAGGTACCTCCTTTACTTACCCAAAAGTGGAATTAGTTTCCTTTTATTGCCATATAAATAATTTGCTACAATGTCTACATTGTCATGGAGTGGAAATATGCATACTTACGACACCCAAAAAACTTTCATAGTGCTGCCCATGCTGCCCAAATTTGTTAATCTTGCTAGTGTTGGAGTAAATAGGTAATCACCTAATTAATCAATCATCAATCAATTAGGTTCCCTTTTACTTTACTCACTTAAGCTAAACTTAGGAGTGCTTTTCTATATTTAGGTCATGTTGTCCCATAGCATAGGATGGGGACACTTGTCATGATCTAACTTAATCCTCACCTAGTGTTTTCTTTTTGCTTTTATAAACACTCGTTTGTACATTGTAATAAATCCAAGTCATACAATTGCTTTTATGGATGTATTCTTTTCTCAAGGTTGCTTGATCACGTCAATGGCTTTTTCTATCTCCATGTGATATGTGATGACATAAATGGATCTAGCTAAAATTAGCTTATCTGAAAACTCCTTTGAGTTTGAAGAATCTAAAGAATCAAGAGAAGTTGGAGCCAATGTGTTGCCCTTCTCAATTGCCAATTGAATCTTTTCAATGAGTACCCTTGCAATATCTATTGGAGGCCTAAAGGCCTAACTTTTTTGAGCTGATGATGAGCAATTCTGCTTTCCTCAACCAAAACCTGGATCTTTGGCTTTTCCTTCTCATTTTTTGACAATTTTACCTTAAGCTTCATTAATTCTTCCATACTATCTTAGACCAAAAGAAGAAACTTGTAAGCACATTCACACACTAGCTGATCAAATTCAGCCCTTAAATTTTTTAGATTATTCTTTGTAAATGCACAAGAAACATGTCACTAGGTTTGGTAGAAACAATAAATGAAATGGGTAAAAATGGTTTTGGTTTGGGTATGGGGCCGGGATGTGCTTGGGCTTACCCAAGTCCAGCCCAGGCACCTTGGTTTCTCTATGGATTTGACCTAGGGGGTAAGCCTTTGATTTTTCATTGTGTTTTTAATGTAGTGTTTGAGGCACAACTATAAAGAATCAAAAGATTGGATGACACCATGATTTGCCATCTGATTATAGCCATCCAACGATGCTGGGGTAAAGGAGGTCACTGATTGCTGCAGGCATTGCAATAGATATTCAGCATTTCATTTGTGCCATGCTTTGAACTCATGATGTTTGGTTTGTTTGTGTTGTCATGTTTGTGCCTTGATTTTATTTCTTTTGTGTTTGTATTGGTGAGAGTGGATGAACAAAGGCAATGAGAAGGCTTGTCATAGGATTCTATGTTAGTTATATCCCAATCACTCAACCTTCTGTAATGTCCCCACTTTGAAATAGAATTTAATAATAAATGATAATAATAAAATTAAAACGTTAAAAATTAAATTAAAATATAAAATAATATAATTAAATATGATTAATTAAAAATTAATTAAGTTAATGAAAAGTCAAAAGACATGAAAGAAAAAGTTGTGACTCCCTCAACAATGAGATATAAAAGGGAGAAGAAAACCTCATTTGAGAGGGGGGGATAATTTGGAAATGAGAAGTGCAGATCTGATTTAAATAATAAGTGCAGATCTGATTATGAAAGGTTGTGCCCCTTTTAAAGGGTAGAAATAATGAAGAGTTGCACTCTTTCAAAGGGTGCTAATGGTGAATGGGTATGTCTCTTGCTAAAGGGCATACATGATGAAGAGGTGTGACCTCTCCCTCAAATTGAGAGATATAAACTTAAAGGGAAGGAATCAAAAGCATCTAGTGACATCACTATTGATCAGATCAGATCCGAATTGTTATCAAGTTACAGGCAGTAACATTTGTGTTCTTGGTGGTATGCATGGGGATGTGCTTAATACGTATGCTTAATATATGAAGCTTGATAATGTTATTATGCTGAATTTAATAATACTATTAATATAGACTGCAATACGATGACAGTCATATTTAATTTCATTACTGTGGCAGACCAGATCTGACGCATGTCAGATCTATCTACTTTTATAGCCACAATAGGTAGAAGTGTTAATAATTTATATAGTAGGTAA